>NC_088417.1:100982933-101082933 GCF_034236695.1 Oncorhynchus nerka | reverse complement strand
CTTCCATAAGAAGTAATCCAGGCTAAAATACCAAATGCTCACACATAATGTTCACGACTGTCCTCCATCGACTCAACATCTTCCCGACAAAAACTTCAACAAACCCGTCACCATGGAGACGAGGTCCTGTTGTTTACGCCCAACAGCTTTTTAGACGTCTGCTATGAACAATGAAACTCAAGAGTGCTACATGACGAACAGGAGGGCGCGAAGCCATTCCTTAAATAAACCCGGAGAGTTTTGTCCCAAATTGCACCCTATTCCCTATATAGTCGGGACTACATTTTGACTTAAGGTCCATAGGGAATAGCGTGCCATTTCGGGATGGAGGACTTTACGGAGGCAGGCCGTTGGTTTCGGGGATTACATATCGCTGGCTGCTAGAGTTATAGGTTCTCTCACACTGCCAAGCAAAGCAAAGAGGAATGATGCCCGTTGAACACAAACCAGCTGACATCACATTGCATTTTAAAGTCAGATTCCCTTTTTCAGAGTCTTTGCCATGTTATGTCTTAGTCTTATTTGAAATTCGTGAAAATAATCTCTTAAAGAAGAAACAGGAACACCAGGGAACATGAGCTCAAAGTTTTCTAGCAGCAGCACTAGTAGTTGTACTGATTGCAGATCCTCTATGAGAGTTTTTATACCTAGAGACGTGTGGAATGAGGTTTTGGCTTAGTTTCCGATCTGTTTTGTATTGTATAGCCAACTTCTATGGTTGTCACGACAGTTGGCTCGCCAGCATAAACAGTTCTGGGACCAGGCTAGAATACCCCCAGAGGGTGGCTGGACTCTATCAGAAGACAAGCAGACAGTCTGTAGGTCTGTTACTCCTCAGAACTCCACAACTCATCTCTCTGTGTCCCTCCATCCCATCCACTCCCTATCTCATCCTTCCATCCCACCACTCCTTCTTTCTATACCACCCCTCTCTCCTCTCTATACCACCCCTCTCTCCTCTCTATACCACCCCTCCCTACTCTCTGTACCACCCTCTCTCCTCTCTATACCTCTCCTCTCTATACCACCCCTCTCTCCTCTCTATACCACCCCTCTCTCCTCTCTATACCACCCCTCACTATACCTCTCCTCTCTATACCACCCTCACTATACCACTCTATACCACCCTCCCTACTCTCTGTACCACCCTCTCTCCTCTCTATACTCCTCTCTATACCCCTCACTATACTCCCTCTCTATACCACTCCTCTCTATACCACCCTCTCTATACCACCACTCTATACCACCCCTCTCCTCACTCCACCACCCCTCCCTCCCTACCACCCCCCTCCTCTCTATACCACCCCTCTCTCCTCTCCCCTCTCTCCTCTCTATACCACCCCTCTCTCCTCACTCCACCACCCCTCCCTTCTCTCTATACCACCCCTCTCTCCTCTCTATACCACCCCTCTCTCCTCTCTATACCACCCCTCTCTCCTCTCTATCCCACCTCTCCACCCCACCCTTCCTAAACGACCCTCTGAGATCTGGAAAGAGGCATCGGCTTGCTTCTCAGAAAGCCTGTAAACATTCAACAACGTAAAGTTACATAATGAAACAAACCCAGAGGTCCAATATGGACCCACTAAACTACTATCTGATGTTGAATTCATTCCCCCATTAGAACTTCACAGCATCAAGTCTAGAATATACTCTGCATTTTCTACGTTCTATCATTTCAACGATTGTCCTATAGCACAGGAAGACCAATTCCAACGAAACATGTGATCGTTAAAATGAAGAAAACTTTTAAATATAGATACAGTGGGGCAAAAAAGTATTTAGTCAGCCACCAAGTTCTCAAACAGTCCCCCAGCCACCAAGTTCTCAAACAGTCCCCCAGCCACCAAGTTCTCAAACAGTCCCCCAGCCACCAAGTTCTCAAACAGTCCCCCAGCCACCAAGTTCTCAAACAGTCCCCCAGCCACCAAGTTCTCCCACTTGTCCCCCAGCCACCAAGTTCTCAAACAGTCCCCCAGCCACCAAGTTCTCCCACTTGTCCCCAGCCACCAAGTTCTCAAACAGTCCCCCAGCCACCAAGTTCTCAAACAGTCCCCCAGCCACCAAGTTCTCCCACTTGTCCCCCAGCCACCAAGTTCTCCCACTTGTCCCCCAGCCACCAAGTTCTCCCACTTGTCCCCCAGCCACCAAGTTCTCCCACTTGTCCCCCAGCCACCAAGTTCTCCCACTTGTCCCCCAGCCACCAAGTTCTCCCACTTGTCCCCCAGCCACCAAGTTCTCCCCCAGCCACCAAGTTCTCAAACAGTCCCCAGCCACCAAGTTCTCAAACAGTCCCCCAGCCACCAAGTTCTCAAACAGTCCCCCAGCCACCAAGTTCTCAAACAGTCCCCAGCCACCAAGTTCTCAAACAGTCCCCCAGCCACCAAGTTCTCAAACAGTCCCCCAGCCACCAAGTTCTCAGTCCCCCAGCCACAAGTCCCCCAGCCACCAAGTTCTCAAACAGTCCCCCAGCCACCAAGTTCTCAAACAGTCCCCCAGCCACCAAGTTCTCAAACAGTCCCCCAGCAAGTTCTCAAACAGTCCCCCAGCCACCAATTGTGCAAGTTCTCAAACAGTCCCCCAGCCACCAATTGTGCAAGTTCTCAAACAGTCCCCCAGCCACCAATTGTGCAAGTTCTCCACTTGTCCCCAGCCACCAATTGTGCAAGTTCTCAAACAGTCCCCAGCCACCAATTGTGCAAGTTCTCCCACTTGTCCCCCAGCCACCAATTGTGCATGTTCTCCCACTTGTCCCCCAGCCACCAATTGTGCAAGTTCTCAAACAGTCCCCCAGCCACCAATTGTGCAAGTTCTCCCACTTGTCCCCCAGCCACCAATTGTGCAAGTTCTCCCACTTGTCCCCCAGCCACCAATTGTGCAAGTTCTCAAACAGTCCCCAGCCACCAATTGTGCAAGTCTCCCACTTGTCCCCCAGCCACCTTGTTCTCAAACAGTCCCCCAGCCACCAATTGTGCAAGTTCTCCCACTTGTCCCCCAGCCACCAATTGTGCAAGTTCTCAAACAGTCCCCCAGCCACCAATTGTGCAAGTTCTCCCACTTGTCCCCCAGCCACCAATTGTGCAAGTTCTCAAACAGTCCCCAGCCACCAATTGTGCAAGTTCTCCACTTGTCCCCCAGCCACCAATTGTGCAAGTTCTCCCACTTGTCCCCCAGCCACCAATTGTGCAAGTTCTCAAACAGTCCCCCAGCCACCAATTGTGCAAGTTCTCCCACTTGTCCCCCAGCCACCAATTGTGCAAGTTCTCAAACAGTCCCCCAGCCACCAATTGTGCAAGTTCTCCCACTTGTCCCCCAGCCACCAATTGTGCAAGTTCTCAAACAGTCCCCCAGCCACCAATTGTGCAAGTTCTCAAACTTGTCCCCCAGCCACCAATTGTGCAAGTTCTCAAACAGTCCCCAGCCACCAATTGTGCAAGTTCTCAAACAGTCCCCCAGCCACCAATTGTGCAAGTTCTCCCACTTGTCCCCCAGCCACCAATTGTGCAAGTTCTCAAACAGTCCCCCAGCCACCAATTGTGCAAGTTCTCCCACTTGTCCCCCAGCCACCAATTGTGCAAGTTCTCAAACAGTCCCCCAGCCACCAATTGTGCAGTCCCCCAGTTCTCAAACAGTCCCCAGCCACCAATTGTGCAAGTTCTCAAACAGTCCCCCAGCCACCAATTTGCAAGTTCTCCCACTTGTCCCCAGCCACCAATTGTGCAAGTTCTCAAACAGTCCCCCAGCCACCAATTGTGCAAGTTCTCCCACTTGTCCCCAGCCCCAATTGTGCAAGTTCTCAAACAGCCACCACCAATTGTGCAAGTTCTCAAACAGTCCCCAGCCACCAATTGTGCAAGTTCTCCCACTTGTCCCCAGCCACCAATTGTGCAAGTTCTCAAACAGTCCCCAGCCACCAATTGTGCAAGTTCTCCCACTTGTCCCCCAGCCACCAATTGTGCAAGTTCTCCACAGTCCCCAGCCACCAATTGTGCAAGTTCTCAAACAGTCCCCCAGCCACCAATTGTGCAAGTTCTCCCACTTGTCCCCCAGCCACCAATTGTGCAAGTTCTCAAACAGTCCCCCAGCCACCAATTGTGCAAGTTCTCCCACTTGTCCCCCAGCCACCAATTGTGCAAGTTCTCAAACAGTCCCCCAGCCACCAATTGTGCAAGTTCTCCCACTTGTCCCCCAGCCACCAATTGTGCAAGTTCTCAAAGTTCTCCACTTGTCCCCCAGCCACCAATTGTGCAAGTTCTCAAACAGTCCCCCAGCCACCAATTGTGCAAGTTCTCCCACTTGTCCCCAGCCACCAATTGTGCAAGTTCTCAAACAGTCCCCAGCCACCAATTGTGCAAGTTCTCCCACTTGTCCCCAGCCACCAATTGTGCAAGTTCTCAAACAGTCCCCAGCCACCAATTGTGCAAGTTCTCAAACAGTCCCCAGCCACCAATTGTGCAAGTTCTCCCACTTGTCCCCAGCCACCAATTGTGCAAGTTCTCAAACAGTCCCCCAGCCACCAATTGTGCAAGTTCTCCCACTTGTCCCCCAGCCACCAATTGTGCAAGTTCTCAAACAGTCCCCCAGCCACCAATTGTGCAAGTTCTCAAACAGTCCCCAGCCACCAATTGTGCAAGTTCTCAAACAGTCCCCCAGCCACCAATTGTCTCAAACAGTCCCCCAGCCACCAATTGTGCAAGTTCTCAAACAGTCCCCCAGCCACCACAAGTTCTCAAACAGTCCCCAGCCACCAATTGTGCAAGTTCTCAAACAGTCCCCCAGCCACCAATTGTGCAAGTTCTCCCACTTGTCCCCAGCCACCAATTGTGCAAGTTCTCAAACAGTCCCCCAGCCACCAATTGTGCAAGTTCTCCACAGTCCCCCAGCCACCAATTGTGCAAGTTCTCCCACTTGTCCCCCAGCCACCAATTGTGCAAGTTCTCAAACAGTCCCCAGCCACCAATTGTGCAAGTTCTCAAACAGTCCCCCAGCCACCAATTGTGCAAGTTCTCCCACTTGTCCCCAGCCACCAATTGTGCAAGTTCTCAAACAGTCCCCCAGCCACCAATTGTGCAAGTTCTCAAACAGTCCCCCACTTGTCCCCCCAGCCACCAATTGTGCAAGTTCTCAAACAGTCCCCAGCCACCAAGTACAGGATTCTCCCACTTGTCCCCCAGCCACCAATTGCAAGTTCTCAAACAGTCCCCAGCCACCAATTGTGCAAGTTCTGTCCCCAGCCACCAAGTTCTCCCACTTGTCCCCCAGCCACCAATTGTCAAGTTCTCAAACAGTCCCCAGCCACCAATTGTGCAAGTTCTCCCACTTGTCCCCCAGCCACCAATTGTGCAAGTTCTCAAACAGTCCCCAGCCACCAATTGTGCAAGTTCTCAAACAGTCCCCCAGCCACCAATTGTGCAAGTTCTCAAACAGTCCCCAGCCACCAATTGTGCAAGTTCTCAAACAGTCCCCCAGCCACCAATTGTGCAAGTTCTCAAACAGTCCCCCAGCCACCAATTGTGCAAGTTCTCAAACAGTCCCCCAGCCACCAATTGTGCAAGTTCTCAAACAGTCCCCAGCCACCAATTGTGCAAGTTCTCAAACAGTCCCCCAGCCACCAATTGTGCAAGTTCTCAAACAGTCCCCAGCCACCAATTGTGCAAGTTCTCCCACTTGTCCCCAGCCACCAATTGTGCAAGTTCTCAAACTTGTCCCCCAGCCACCAATTGTGCAAGTTCTCAAACAGTCCCCAGCCACCAATTGTGCAAGTTCTCCCACTTGTCCCCAGCCACCAATTGTGCAAGTTCTCCACAGTCCCCCAGCCACCAATTGTGCAAGTTCTCAAACAGTCCCCCAGCCACCAATTGTGCAAGTTCTCCCACTTGTCCCCCAGCCACCAATTGTGCAAGTTCTCAAACAGTCCCCCAGCCACCAATTGTGCAAGTTCTCCCACTTGTCCCCCAGCCACCAATTGTGCAAGTTCTCAAACAGTCCCCAGCCACCAATTGTGCAAGTTCTCCCACTTGTCCCCCAGCCACCAATTGTGCAAGTTCTCAAACAGTCCCCCAGCCACCAATTGTGCAAGTTCTCAAACAGTCCCCCAGCCACCAATTGTGCAAGTTCTCCCACTTGTCCCCAGCCACCAATTGTGCAAGTTCTCAAACAGTCCCCCAGCCACCAATTGTGCAAGTTCTCCCACTTGTCCCCCAGCCACCAATTGTGCAAGTTCTCAAACAGTCCCCAGCCACCAATTGTGCAAGTTCTCAAACAGTCCCCAGCCACCAATTGTGCAAGTTCTCAAACAGTCCCCCAGCCACCAATTGTGCAAGTTCTCAAACAGTCCCCCAGCCACCAATTGTGCAAGTTCTCAAACAGTCCCCAGCCACCAATTGTGCAAGTTCTCAAACAGTCCCCCAGCCACCAATTGTGCAAGTTCTCAAACAGTCCCCAGCCACCAATTGTGCAAGTTCTCAAACAGTCCCCCAGCCACCAATTGTGCAAGTTCTCAAACAGTCCCCCAGCCACCAATTGTGCAAGTTCTCAAACAGTCCCCCAGCCACCAATTGTGCAAGTTCTCCCACTTGTCCCCCAGCCACCAATTGTGCAAGTTCTCAAACAGTCCCCAGCCACCAATTGTGCAAGTTCTCCCACTTGTCCCCAGCCACCAATTGTGCAAGTTCTCAACTTGTCCCCCAGCCACCAATTGTGCAAGTTCTCCCACTTGTCCCCAGCCACCAATTGTGCAAGTTCTCAACAGTCCCCAGCCACCAATGTGCAAGTTCTCAAACTTGTCCCCAGCCACCAATTGTGCAAGTTCTCCCACTTGTCCCCAGCCACCAATTGTGCAAGTTCTCAAACAGTCCCCCAGCCACCAATTGTGCAAGTTCTCCCACTTGTCCCCCAGCCACCAATTGTGCAAGTTCTCAAACAGTCCCCCAGCCACCAATTGTGCAAGTTCTCCCACTTGTCCCCCAGCCACCAATTGTGCAAGTTCTCAAACAGTCCCCCAGCCACCAATTGTGCAAGTTCTCAAACAGTCCCCAGTCCCCAGCCACCAATTGTGCAAGTTCTCAAACAGTCCCCAGCCACCAATTGTGCAAGTTCTCCCACTTGTCCCCCAGCCACCAATTGTGCAAGTTCTCAAACAGTCCCCAGCCACCAATTGTGCAAGTTCTCCCACTTGTCCCCCAGCCACCAATTGTGCAAGTTCTCAAACAGTCCCCAGCCACCAAGCAAGTTCTCAAGTTCTCAACCACATTGTAAGTTCTCCCCAGCCACCAATTGTGCAAGTTCTCAAACAGTCCCCCAGCCACCAATTGTGCAAGTTCTCAAACAGTCCCCCAGCCACCAATTGTGCAAGTTCTCAAACAGTCCCCCAGCCACCAATTGTGCAAGTTCTCAAACAGTCCCCCAGCCACCAATTGTGCAAGTTCTCAAACAGTCCCCAGCCACCAATTGTGCAAGTTCTCAGCCACTTGTCCCCCAGCCACCAATTGTGCAAGTTCTCAAACAGTCCCCAGCCACCAATTGTGCAAGTTCTCAAACAGTCCCCCAGCCACCAATTGTGCAAGTTCTCCACTTGTCCCCAGCCACCAATTGTGCAAGTTCTCAAACAGTCCCCCAGCCACCAATTGTGCAAGTTCTCCCACTTGTCCCCCAGCCACCAATTGTGCAAGTTCTCAAACAGTCCCCCAGCCACCAATTGTGCAAGTTCTCCCACTTGTCCCCCAGCCACCAATTGTGCAAGTTCTCCCACTTGTCCCCAGCCACCAATTGTGCAAGTTCTCAAACAGTCCCCAGCCACCAATTGTGCAAGTTCTCCCACTTGTCCCCAGCCACCTTGTGCAAGTTCTCCCACTTGTCCCCAGCCACCAATTGTGCAAGTTCTCAAACAGTCCCCAGCCACCAATTGTGCAAGTTCTCCACTTGTCCCCCAGCCACCAATTGTGCAAGTTCTCAAACAGTCCCCCAGCCACCAATTGTGCAAGTTCTCCCACTTGTCCCCAGCCACCAATTGTGCAAGTTCTCAAACAGTCCCCCAGCCACCAATTGTGCAAGTTCTCCCACTTGTCCCCAGCCACCAATTGTGCAAGTTCTCAAACAGTCCCCAGCCACCAATTGTGCAAGTTCTCAAACAGTCCCCCAGCCACCAATTGTGCAAGTTCTCCACTTGTCCCCCAGCCACCAATTGTGCAAGTTCTCAAACAGTCCCCCAGCCACCAATTGTGCAAGTTCTCCCACTTGTCCCCCAGCCACCAATTGTGCAAGTTCTCAAACAGTCCCCCAGCCACCAATTGTGCAAGTTCTCAAACAGTCCCCAGCCACCAATTGTGCAAGTTCTCAAACAGTCCCCCAGCCACCAATTGTGCAAGTTCTCAAACAGTCCCCAGCCACCAATTGTGCAAGTTCTCAAACAGTCCCCCAGCCACCAATTGTGCAAGTTCTCAAACAGTCCCCAGCCACCAATTGTGCAAGTTCTCAAACAGTCCCCCAGCCACCAATTGTGCAAGTTCTCAAACAGTCCCCCAGCCACTCAATTGTGCAAGTTCTCAAACAGTCCCCCAGCCACCAATTGTGCAAGTTCTCCCACTTGTCCCCAGCCACCAATTGTGCAAGTTCTCCCACTTGTCCCCCAGCCACCAATTGTGCAAGTTCTCAAACAGTCCCCCAGCCACCAATTGTGCAAGTTCTCCCACTTGTCCCCAGCCACCAATTGTGCAAGTTCTCCACTTGTCCCCAGCCACCAATTGTGCAAGTTCTCAAACAGTCCCCAGCCACCAATTGTGCAAGTTCTCCCACTTGTCCCCCAGCCACCAATTGTGCAAGTTCTCAAACAGTCCCCCAGCCACCAATTGTGCAAGTTCTCCCACTTGTCCCCCAGCCACCAATTGTGCAAGTTCTCAAACAGTCCCCCAGCCACCAATTGTGCAAGTTCTCCCACTTGTCCCCCAGCCACCAATTGTGCAAGTTCTCAAACAGTCCCCCAGCCACCAATTGTGCAAGTTCTCAAACAGTCCCCAGCCACCAATTGTGCAAGTTCTCCCACTTGTCCCCAGCCACCAATTGTGCAAGTTCTCAAACAGTCCCCCAGCCACCAATTGTGCAAGTTCTCCCACTTGTCCCCAGCCACCAATTGTGCAAGTTCTCAAACAGTCCCCAGCCACCAATTGTGCAAGTTCTCAAACAGTCCCCCAGCCACCAATTGTGCAAGTTCTCAAACAGTCCCCCAGCCACCAATTGTGCAAGTTCTCAAACAGTCCCCCAGCCACCAATTGTGCAAGTTCTCCACAGTCCCCCAGCCACCACAGGTTCTCAAACAGTCCCCCAACCACCAATTGTGCAAGTTCTCCACTTGTCCCCCAGCCACCAATTGTGCAAAGTTCTCAAACAAGTTCCCCCAGCCACCAATTGCAAGTTCTCAAACAGTCCCCCAGCCACCAATTGTGCAAGTTCTCAAACAGTCCCCAGCCACCAACCAAGTTCTGTCCCCAGCACCAATTGTGCAAGTTCTCAAACAGTCCCCCAGCCACCAATTGTGCAAGTTCTCAAACAGTCCCCAGCCACCAATTGTGCAAGTTCTCAAACAGTCCCCCAGCCACCAATTGTGCAAGTTCTCAAACAGTCCCCAGCCACCAATTGTGCAAGTTCTCACTTGTCCCCCAGCCACCAATTGTGCAAGTTCTCCCACTTGTCCCCCAGCCACCAATTGTGCAAGTTCTCAAACAGTCCCCAGCCACCAATTGTGCAAGTTCTCCCACTTGTCCCCCAGCCACCAATTGTGCAAGTTCTCCCACTTGTCCCCCAGCCACCAATTGTGCAAGTTCTCAAACAGTCCCCAGCCACCAATTGTGCAAGTTCTCCCACTTGTCCCCCAGCCACCAATTGTGCAAGTTCTCAAACAGTCCCCCAGCCACCAATTGTGCAAGTTCTCCCACTTGTCCCCAGCCACCAATTGTGCAAGTTCTCAAACAGTCCCCCAGCCACCAATTGTGCAAGTTCTCCCACTTGTCCCCAGCCACCAATTGTGCAAGTTCTCAAACAGTCCCCCAGCCACCAATTGTGCAAGTTCTCAAACAGTCCCCCAGCCACCAATTGTGCAAGTTCTCCCACTTGTCCCCAGCCACCAATTGTGCAAGTTCTCAAACAGTCCCCCAGCCACCAATTGTGCAAGTTCTCCCACTTGTCCCCCAGCCACCAATTGTGCAAGTTCTCAAACAGTCCCCAGCCACCAATTGTGCAAGTTCTCAAACAGTCCCCAGCCACCAATTGTGCAAGTTCTCAAACAGTCCCCCCACCAATTGTGCAAGTTCTCAAACAGTCCCCCAGCCACCAATTGTTCAAACAGTTCAGCCACCAATTGTGCAAGTTCTCAAACCCAGCCACCAATTGTGCAAGTTCTCAAACAGTCCCCCAGCCACCAATTGTGTTCTCAGTGTCTCAAACAGTCAAGTTCTCAAACAGTCCCCAGCCACCAATTGTGCAAGTTCTCAAACCCCCCAGCCACCAATTGTGCAAGTTCTCCCACTTGTCCCCCAGCCACCAATTGTGCAAGTTCTCAAACAGTCCCCCAGCCACCAATTGTGCAAGTTCTCCCACTTGTCCCCAGCCACCAATTGTGCAAGTTCTCCCACTTGTCCCCAGCCACCAATTGTCCCCAGTTCTCAAACTTGTCAAACCCCAGCCACCAATTGTGCAAGTTCTCAAACAGTCCCCCAGCCACCAATTGTGCAAGTTCTCCCACTTGTCCCCCCAGCCACCAATTGTGCAAGTTCTCAAACAGTCCCCCAGCCACCAATTGTGCAAGTTCTCAAACTTGTCCCCCAGCCACCAATTGTGCAAGTTCTCCAAACAGTCCCCAGCCACCAATTGTGCAAGTTCTCCACAGTCCCCCAGCCACCAATTGTGCAAGTTCTCCCACTTGTCCCCCAGCCACCAATTGTGCAAGTTCTCAAACAGTCCCCCAGCCACCAATTGTGCAAGTTCTCCCACTTGTCCCCCAGCCACCAATTGTGCAAGTTCTCAAACAGTCCCCCAGCCACCAATTGTGCAAGTTCTCCCACTTGTCCCCAGCCACCAATTGTGCAAGTTCTCAAACAGTCCCCCAGCCACCAATTGTGCAAGTTCTCAAACAGTCCCCCAGCCACCAATTGTGCAAGTTCTCAAACAGTCCCCAGCCACCAATTGTGCAAGTTCTCAAACAGTCCCCAGCCACCACCAGTAAGTTCTCAAACAGTCCCCAGCCACCAATTGTGCAAGTTCTCAAACAGTCCCCCAGCCACCAATTGTGCAAGTTCTCAAACAGTCCCCAGCCACCAATTGTGCAAGTTCTCAAACAGTCCCCCAGCCACCAATTGTGCAAGTTCTCAAACAGTCCCCAGCCACCAATTGTGCAAGTTCTCAAACAGTCCCCAGCCACCAATTGTGCAAGTTCTCCCACTTGTCCCCAGCCACCAATTGTGCAAGTTCTCAAACAGTCCCCCAGCCACCAATTGTGCAAGTTCTCAAACAGTCCCCAGCCACCAATTGTGCAAGTTCTCCCACTTGTCCCCCAGCCACCAATTGTGCAAGTTCTCAAACAGTCCCCCAGCCACCAATTGTGCAAGTTCTCCCACTTGTCCCCCAGCCACCAATTGTGCAAGTTCTCAAACAGTCCCCCAGCCACCAATTGTGCAAGTTCTCCACTTGTCCCCAGCCACCAATTGTGCAAGTTCTCCCACTTGTCCCCCAGCCACCAATTGTGCAAGTTCTCAAACAGTCCCCCAGCCACCAATTGTGCAAGTTCCCCACTTGTCCCCCCAGCCACCAATTGTGCAAGTTCTCCCACTTGTCCCCCAGCCACCAATTGTGCAAGTTCTCAAACAGTCCCCCAGCCACCAATTGTGCAAGTTCTCCCACTTGTCCCCAGCCACCAATTGTGCAAGTTCTCAAACAGTCCCCCAGCCACCAATTGTGCAAGTTCTCAAACAGTCCCCCAGCCACCAATTGTGCAAGTTCTCAAACAGTCCCCCAGCCACCAATTGTGCAAGTTCTCAAACAGTCCCCCAGCCACCAATTGTGCAAGTTCTCAAACAGTCCCCCAGCCACCAATTGTGCAAGTTCTCAAACAGTCCCCCAGCCACCAATTGTGCAAGTTCTCAAACAGTCCCCCAGCCACCAATTGTGCAAGTTCTCCAGTCCCCCAGCCACCAATTGTGCAAGTTCTCAAACAGTCCCCCAGCCACCAATTGTGCAAGTTCTCCCACTTGTCCCCCAGCCACCAATTGTGCAAGTTCTCCCACTTGTCCCCCAGCCACCAATTGTGCAAGTTCTCCCACTTGTCCCCAGCCACCAATTGTGCAAGTTCTCAAACAGTCCCCCAGCCACCAATTGCAAGTTCTCCCACTTGTCCCCCAGCCACCAATTGTGCAAGTTCTCCCACTTGTCCCCCAGCCACCAATTGTGCAAGTTCTCAAACAGTCCCCCAGCCACCAATTGTGCAAGTTCTCCCACTTGTCCCCCAGCCACCAATTGTGCAAGTTCTCAAACAGTCCCCCAGCCACCAATTGTGCAAGTTCTCCCACTTGTCCCCCAGCCACCAATTGTGCAAGTTCTCAAACAGTCCCCAGCCACCAATTGTGCAAGTTCTCCCACTTGTCCCCCAGCCACCAATTGTGCAAGTTCTCAAACAGTCCCCAGCCACCAATTGTGCAAGTTCTCCCACTTGTCCCCAGCCACCAATTGTGCAAGTTCTCAAACAGTCCCCCAGCCACCAATTGTGCAAGTTCTCCCACTTGTCCCCCAGCCACCAATTGTGCAAGTTCTCAAACAGTCCCCCAGCCACCAATTGTGCAAGTTCTCAAACAGTCCCCAGCCACCAATTGTGCAAGTTCTCAAACAGTCCCCAGCCACCAATTGTGCAAGTTCTCAAACAGTCCCCCAGCCACCAATTGTGCAAGTTCTCAAACAGTCCCCCAGCCACCAATTGTGCAAGTTCTCAAACAGTCCCCCAGCCACCAATTGTGCAAGTTCTCAAACAGTCCCCCAGCCACCAATTGTGCAAGTTCTCAAACAGTCCCCAGCCACCAATTGTGCAAGTTCTCAAACAGTCCCCCAGCCACCAATTGTGCAAGTTCTCAAACAGTCCCCCAGCCACCATTGTGCAAGTTCTCCCACTTGTCCCCCAGCCACCAATTGTGCAAGTTCTCAAACAGTCCCCAGCCACCAATTGTGCAAGTTCTCAAACTTGTCCCCCAGCCACCAATTGTGCAAGTTCTCCCACTTGTCCCCCAGCCACCAATTGTGCAAGTTCTCAAACAGTCCCCCAGCCACCAATTGTGCAAGTTCTCCCACTTGTCCCCCAGCCACCAATTTGCAAGTTCTCAAACAGTCCCCAGCCACCAATTGTGCAAGTTCTCCCACTTGTCCCCCAGCCACCTTGCAAGTTCTCCCACTTGTCCCCCAGCCACCAATTGTGCAAGTTCTCAAACAGTCCCCCAGCCACCAATTGTGCAAGTTCTCCCACTTGTCCCCCAGCCACCAATTGTGCAAGTTCTCCCACTTGTCCCCAGCCACCAATTGTGCAAGTTCTCAAACAGTCCCCAGCCACCAATTGTGCAAGTTCTCCACTTGTCCCCCAGCCACCAATTGTGCAAGTTCTCAAACAGTCCCCCAGCCACCAATTGTGCAAGTTCTCCCACTTGTCCCCCAGCCACCAATTGTGCAAGTTCTCAAACAGTCCCCCAGCCACCAATTGTGCAAGTTCTCCCACTTGTCCCCCAGCCACCAATTGTGCAGCCAGTTCTCAAACAGTCCCCCAGCCACCAATTGTGCAAGTTCTCAAACAGTCCCCAGCCACCAATTGTGCAAGTTCTCCCACTTGTCCCCCAGCCACCAATTGTGCAAGTTCTCAAACAGTCCCCCAGCCACCAATTGTGCAAGTTCTCCCACTTGTCCCCCAGCCACCAATTGTGCAAGTTCTCAAACAGTCCCCAGCCACCAATTGTGCAAGTTCTCAAACAGTCCCCCAGCCACCAATTGTGCAAGTTTCAAACAGTCCCCAGCCACCAATTGTGCAAGTTCTCAAACAGTCCCCAGCCACCAATTGTGCAAGTTCTCAAACAGTCCCCCAGCCACCAATTGTGCAAGTTCTCAAACAGTCCCCCAGCCACCAATTGTGCAAGTTCTCAAACAGTCCCCCAGCCACCAATTGTGCAAGTTCTCAAACAGTCCCCCAGCCACCAATTGTGCAAGTTCTCAAACAGTCCCCCAGCCACCAATTGTGCAAGTTCTCAAACAGTCCCCAGCCACCAATTGTGCAAGTTCTCAAACAGTCCCCCAGCCACCAAGTTGCAAGTTCTCAAACAGTCCCCCAGCCACCAATTGTGCAAGTTCTCAAACAGTCCCCAGCCACCAATTGTGCAAGTTCTCAAACTTGTCCCCAGCCACCCAAGTTCTCAAACAGTCCCCCAGCCACCAATTGTGCAAGTTCTCAAACAGTCCCCAGCCACCAATTGTGCAAGTTCTCAAACAGTCCCCCAGCCACCAATTGTGCAAGTTCTCAAACAGTCCCCCAGCCACCAATTGTGCAAGTTCTCAAACAGTCCCCCAGCCACCAATTGTGCAAGTTCTCAAACAGTCCCCCAGCCACCAATTGTGCAAGTTCTCAAACAGTCCCCAGCCACCAATTGTGCAAGTTCTCCCACTTGTCCCCCAGCCACCACCAATTGTGCAAGTTCTCCCCCAGCCACCAAACTTGTCCCCAGCCACCAATTGTGCAAGTTCTCCCACTTGTCCCCAGCCACCAATTGTGCAAGTTCTCAAACAGTCCCCCAGCCACCAATTGTGCAAGTTCTCCCACTTGTCCCCCAGCCACCAATTGTGCAAGTTCTCCAAACTTGTCCCCAGCCACCAATTGTGCAAGTTTCAAACTCTCAGTCCCCCAGCCACCAACAGTCCCCCAGCCACCAATTGTGCAAGTTCTCAAACTTGTCCCCCAGCCACCAATTGTGCAAGTTCTCCCACTTGTCCCCCAGCCACCAATTGTGCAAGTTCTCAAACAGTCCCCCAGCCACCAATTGTGCAAGTTCTCCCACTTGTCCCCCAGCCACCAATTGTGCAAGTTCTCCCACTTGTCCCCCTTTGACAGCTCTTTATTCTTGGCCATAGTGGAGTTTGAAGTGTGACTGTTTGAGGTTGTGGACAGGTGTCTTTTATACTGATAACAAGTTCAAACAGGTGCCATTAATACAGGTAACGAGTGGAGGACAGAGGAGCCCCTTAAAGAAGAAGTTACAGGTCTGTGAGAGCCAGAAATCTTGCTTGTTTGTAGGTGACCAAATACTTATTTTCCACCATAATTTGCAAATAAATTCATTAAAAATACTACAATGTGATTTTCTGGATTTTTTTCTTCTCATTTTGTCTGTCATAGTTGAAGTGTACCTATGATGAAAATTACAGGCCTCTCTCATCTTTTTAAGTGGGAGAACTTGCACAATTGGTGGCTGACTAAATTCTTTTTTGCCCCACTCTGTGTATAATCCCTCCATCAGTCTTCAGGTTTGCCGTTAGTGTTCGTGAACCATGCCCAAATCCGCAGGTACATCCGGTACTATACAACGCAGGGCTCCGAAGAAAGAAGCAATGTGCCGTATACTAAATAAACAAAAGTTGAGTATTAGTATTATATACAGAAGTATATCAATAAAGTTCACATCGAAACAGAAGTATATCAATAAAGTTCACGTCGAAACAGAAGTATATCAATAAAGTTCACGTCGAAACAGAAGTATATCAATAAAGTTCACGTCGAAACAGAAGTATATCAATAAAGTTCACGTCGAAACAGAAGTATATCAATAAAGTTCACATCGAAACAGAAGTATATCAATAAAGTTCACATCGAAACAGAAGTATATCAATAAAGTTCACATCGAAACAGAAGTATATCAATAAAGTTCACATCGAAACAGAAGTATATCAATAAAGTTCACATCGAAACAGAAGTATATCAATAAAGTTCACATCGAAACAGAAGTATATCAATAAAGTTCACATCGAAACAGAAGTATATCAATAAAGTTCACATCGAAACAGAAGTTTCCAGCGCCCTCACACACCTTCACTGTTTAAATGTTACAGCCCGAATTTATAATGGATTAATTAGAGATGATTTGTGTCACTGGCCTACACACCCCATAATGTCAAAGTGGAATTATTATTATTATTTCTAGAAATGTTTACAAATTCATAAAAATATGAAAAGCTGAAATGTCCTGAGTCAATACGTCTTCAACCCCTTAGTTATGGCAAGGAGCCTAGATAAGTTCAGGAGTGAAAATGTGCTTAACAAGTCACATAATAAGTTGAATGGACTCACTCTGTGTGCCATAATAGTGTTTAACATGATTTTTGAAAGACTACCTCATCTCTGTACCCCCACACATACAGATAATGGTAAGGTCCCTCAATCGAGCAGTGCATTTCAAACACAGATTCAACCACAAAGACCAGGGAGGTTTTTCAATTCCTCACAAAGAAGAGGGTAAGTATTTGTAAAAAAAAAAAACAGACATTGAATATCCCTTTGAGCAAGATATTAATTACACTTTGGATGGTGTATTGATACACCCAGTCACTACAAAGATACTGGCGTCCTTCCTAACTCAGTTGTTGGAGAGGAAGGAAACCACTCAGTGATTTCACCATGAGGCCAGTAGTAACTTTAAAATAGTTACAGAGCTTAATGGCTGTGATAGGAAATAACTGAGGATGGATCAACAACAGTGTAGTTTCTCCACAATACGAACCTAATGGACAGAGTGAAAAGAAGGAAGTCTGTACAGAATGAAAACATTCCAAAACATGCATCCTCTTTGCAACAAGGCACTAAAGTAATACTGCAAAAAATGTGGCAAAGCAATTCATGTTTTGTCCTGAATACAAAGTGTTATGTTTGGGGCAAATCCAATACAACACATTAACGGAGTACCCCTCGCCATATGTTCAAGCATAGTTGTGGCTGCATCATGTTATGGGTATGCTTGTCATTGTTAAAGACTGGGGAGGAATACCTGCTTCAGTCTGCTTTCCACCAGACACTGGGAGATGCATTTACCTTTCAGCAGGACAATAATCTCAAACACAAGGCCAAATCTACACTGGAGTTGCTTACCAAGAAGACAGTGAATGTTACTGGGTGGTCGAGTTACAGTTTTGACTTAAATTTACTTGAAAAACCTATAGCAAGACCTGAAAATGGTTGTCTAGAAATGACTGATTTGAAAGATCTTAAAGAATTTAGAAAATAATAATGGGGAAATGTTGCAAAATCCAGGTGTGGAAAGCTCTTAGAGACACAGCTGTAATCAAAGGTACTTCTACAAAGTATTAATTCAGGGGTGTGAATACTTATGTAAATTAGAGAATTCTGTATTTCATTTTCAGAAAAAATATGCTAAAATTTTTCAAAACATGTTTTCACTTTGTCATTATGGGGTATTGTTTTGTAGATCGGTGAGAAAATAAATCAATGTAATCCATTTTGAATTCAGGCTATAACATAATAAAATGTGGAGGAAGTCAAAGGGTATGAATACTTTCTGAAGGCACTGTGTAATAGTCATGTTTTAAAAGGATGAGGAGGTCCTAGTATATAAACCTCATAGCTCCAAAACAGCAGACACAAAGACTAGAAGGAGAGAGAGAGAGAAACCCCAACAAAACTAAAATATTTCAAATCAACTTTCAACTTTTGGTCGTAAGAGTTTTCTATACGATACTCATCCTGTGTCTGTCTCCTCCGGGCACCCTTAGTTCTGTCCCCTCCGGGCACCCTTAGTTCTGTCCCCTCCGGGCACCCTTAGTTCTGTCCCCTCCGGGCACCCTTAGTTCTGTCCCCTCCGGGCACCCTTAGTTCTGTCCCCTCCGGGCACCCTTATTTCATTGTGTTTGTAGTTCTAGATGACAAAGGACAGCTTCTCAGAACAGTTCCTGTGGATGATGATCAGTTGAAACCCTAGATATGTCGTGTTCTCTCCTTTCATAGTGCTGAGGTATTTGTCGGTCAAATGAGAGTTGGCCCCGGACGAAGACATAAAGCCTAATTCCAGGTGCACCAATCACAGCTCTGGGCTTCAGGGTCGAATGGGACAGTTCAGGTGAGTTCAACTCTTTTCATAAATCACTGAGGATGTTGTGACAAGTTCCTACTACATAGTTGTATGAAACTCCGAACGTGGAAATTAAAAACCAGACCTCAAGCAGGAGAGGGTGAAAAGCGACATAGACATGTTGAAAGCTATTTATATATATATATATATATATATTTTTTTAAATATATTTTATTATTATTAGTATTTCTTTTAACCTTTATTTAACTTTGCAAGTCAGTTAAGAACAAATTATTATTTACAATGACGGCCTACACCGGCCAAACCTGGACGACGTTGGACCAATTGTGCACCACCCTATGGGACTCCCAATCACGGCCGGATGTGATACAGCCTGGATTCGAACCAGGGACTGTAGTGACGGCTCTAACACTGAGATGCAGTTCCTTAGACCGTGTGACGTAGAAGTCCGTCACTGGCCGCGGGCAGCATTTGGTTCTTTAACGCACACACATATTCATCACTCCTCCCTGCGCCATTATACCATAAGTAAAATGGCCAATTTCTTAGCAATGTTACAATTAGTCTGGATTCATTGTGTGAATGTAACATGTATATTTCTTCATTATGAACTTTTCAACACACAAATTAACTTCTGTCTTGGTGCATGCATTTCACACTTGTCAATGTTCATATTTGAGAGATACAATAATTATTATACTTATCAATGTTGTGGATGAGTGCATTGTTTGTTTGTTCTGTTCCTCTCTCTCCATCTCTGTAGCTTCCGGGTATGCTGGAAAAGGACCCGAGCTAAGGGAATTGGGTTGGCTTTATAGTGCCTGTCCCAAATGGCTCATTAATGCATATGGGCATATTGAAAGATATTGTCAGTAGTGATGTAATGTTGTAAATGTTATGTTGTGATATTGTTTAAAACCGTTTTGCAATGTATATCCTTTAGTATGTTTAGTTCATGGAAAATGTAGGTTTGTATTGTTAATTGATTAATTAATTAGGGTTAATTGTTCTGAGGGGAGGGGCTAGCCCTACAAAAGGAGCCTCTCTTTCAGTTATGGAGAGGCAATTTTGGATTGAGCTGTGGATGGGGCAGCATTGTTTTTAAGCTGTCCCATAAGGTAGACGTTGATGGCAGTACTGTTGTTTTTTGTTCTGGAATCACTTGTAAATAAACACCTTTGCACAGAAGAACTTTTGCGGCTCCGCCATCTTTTTATTTTGATAGAGGTTAGGTTATCCAGTTTAGCCTTCTGGCCTACTCTACGTGACAGACCGCTGTGCCACTCGGGAGCCGTATAAACTATAAACTACAGACTGTCAAGTTTGTGAAAAATCGCAACTTAAACTATAATCTGGAAGTATGACACGTGGTTCCATTGGTTGCCGTGGTTCCATTGGGTTGCCGTGGTTCCATTGGTTGCCGTGGTTCCATTGGTTGCCGTGGTTCCATTGGGTTGACGTGGTTCCATTGGTTGACGTGGTTCCATTGGGTTGACGTGGTTCCATTGGTTGACGTGGTTCCATTGGGTTGACGTGGTTCTATTGGCAGGCAAACGCGACACAAATCTATGAGCAGACGAGTCTCTCGGGCTCTGTCACTGTCTCTCCTGTTCTATGTGGTGGCCATGTTCACAGGGCTGTAGCCATCGAAACCGGACATTCTATGGCTACGGCCCTACTGGTCTGGTTTCTCTACTCCTGTTTCACACCAAACAGTTGTAAAACACCAGTTTATGAGACAGAGGCGGAGAGGAAATGCCAGCATGTTTGTTCTATACATTTTTCTTTAGCGTCTGGAAAAATACTGTATGTTGCAGTTAGGTTTTATAGTTAGGTTGTACAGTTAGGTTGTACAGTTAGGTTGTACAGTTAGGTTGTATAGTTGGGTTGTATAGTTGGGTTGTATAGTTGGGTTGTATAGTTGGGTTGTATAGTTGGGTTGTATAGTTAGGTTGTACAGTTAGGTTGTATAGTTGGGTTGTATAGTTGGGTTGTACAGTTGGGTTGTACAGTTGGGTTGTACAGTTAGGTTGTACAGTTAGGTTGTATAGTTAGGTTGTACTGTTAGGTTGTTAGGTTGTACAGTTAGGTTGTTAGGTTGTACAGTTAGGTTGTACAGTTAGGTTGTTAGGTTGTACAGTTAGGTTGTTAGGTTGTACAGTTAGGTTGTTAGGTTGTACAGTTAGGTTGTTAGGTTGTACAGTTAGGTTGTACAGTTAGGTTGTACAGTTGGGTTGTATAGTTGGCTTGTATAGTTGGCTTGTATAGTTAGGTTGTATAGTTAGGTTGTATAGTTGGGTTGTATAGTTGGGTTGTATAGTTAGGTTGTACAGTTAGGTTGTACAGTTGGGTTGTACAGTTGGGTTGTACAGTTAGGTTGTACAGTTAGGTTGTACAGTTAGGTTGTACGGTTAGGTTGTACGGTTAGGTTGTACAGTTAGGTTGTACAGTTAGGTTGTACAGTTAGGTTGTTAGGTTGTACAGTTAGGTTGTACAGTTAGGTTGCTCTAAAGAGAAAAACGAAATAAATATACTTGAGGAGGATGAAGTAGTGATGCCAGTAGAGATACAACCACTGGTTCCCCTGGTTCTGCTGGTTCCCCTGGTTCTGCTGGTTCCCCTGTCTCCCCTTGTTCTGCTGGTCCCCCTGTCTCCCCTGGTTCTGCTGGTCCCTCTGTCTCCCCTGGTTCTGCTGGTCCCCCTGTCTCCCCTGGTTCTGCTGGTTCCCCTGTCTCCGCTAGTTCCCCTGGTTCTGCTGGTTCCCCTGCCTCCCCTGGTTCCCCTGTCTCCCCTGGTTCTGCTGGTTCCCCTGTCTCCCCTGGTTCTGCTGGTTGCCCTGGTTCTGCTGGTTCCCCTGTCTCCCCTGGTTCTGCTGGTCCCCCTGTCTCCCCTGGTTCTGCTGGTCCCCCTGTCTCCCCTGGTTCTGCTGTCTCCCCTGGTTCCCCTGTCTCCCCTGGTTCTGCTGGTTCCCCTGTATCCCCTGGTTCCCCTGTCTCCCCTGGTTCTGCTGGTTCCCCTGGTTATGCTGGTTCCCCTGTCTCCCCTGGTTCTGCTGGTCCCCCTGTCTCCCCTGGTTCTGCTGGTCCCCCTGTCTCCCCTGGTTCTGCTGGTTCCCCTGGCTCCCCTGGTTCTGCTGGTTCCCCTGTCTCCCCTGGTTCTGCTGGTCCCCCTGTCTCCCCTGGTTCTGCTGGTCCCCCTGTCTCCCCTGGTTCTGCTGGTTCCCCTGTCTCCGCTAGTTCCCCTGGTTCTGCTGGTTCCCCTGTCTCCCCTGGTTCTGCTGGTTCCCCTGTCTCCCCTGGTTCTGCTGGTTGCCCTGGTTCTGCTGGTTCCCCTGGTTCTGCTGGTCCCCCTGTCTCCCCTGGTTCTGCTGGTCCCCCTGTCTCCCCTGGTTCTGCTGGTCCCCCTGTCTCCCCTGGTTCTGCTGTCCCTCCTGGTCCCCCTGTCTCCCCTGGTTCTGCTGGTCCCCTGTCTCCCCTGGTTCTGCTGGTTCCCCTGTCTCCCCTGGTTCCCCTGTCTCCCCTGGTTCTGCTGGTTGCCCTGGTTCTGCTGGTTCCCCTGGTTATGCTGGTTCCCCTGTCTCCCCTGGTTCTGCTGGTCCCCCTGGTTCTGCTGGTCCCCCTGTCTCCCCTGGTTCTGCTGGTTCCCCTGGCTCCCCTGGTTCTGCTGGTTCCCCTGTCTCCCCTGGTTCTGCTGGTCCCCCTGTCTCCCCTGATTCTGCTGGTCCCCCTGTCTCCCCTGGTTCTGCTGGTCCCCCTGTCTCCCCTGGTTCTGCTGGTTCCCCTGTCTCCCCTGGTTCTGCTGGTTCCCCTGTCTCCCCTGGTTCTGCTGGTTCCCCTGTCTCCGCTAGTTCCCCTGTCTCCCCTGGTTCCCCTGGTTCTGCTGGTTCCCCTGTCTCCCCTGGTTCTGCTGGTTCCTCTGTCTTCCCTGGTTCTGCTGGTTCCCCTGTCTCCCCTGGTTCTGCTGGTCCCCCTGTCTCCCCTGGTTCTGCTGGTTCCCCTGTCTCCGCTAGTTCCCCTGTCTCCCCTGGTTCTGCTGGTTCCCCTGTCTCCGCTAGTTCCCCTGTCTCCCCTGGTTCCCCTGTCTCCCCTGGTTCTGCTGGTTCCCCTGGCTCCCCTGGTTCTGCTGGTTCCCCTGTCTCCCCTGGTTCTGCTGGTTCCCCTGTCTCCCCTGGTTCCCCGGGCTCCCCTGGTCGTTCGATTGATTAGTTTGCTATTTGACAGCATAGCAACACTAAACTAGAAACATGAGGGAGGATTTGACAGCATAGTAACACTAAACTAGAAACATGAGGGAGGATTTGACAGCATAGCAACACTAAACTAGAAACATGAGGATTTGACAGCCTAGCCCCACTAAACTAGAAACATGAGTTTGGGATTTGACAGCCTAGCAACACTAAACTAGAAACATGAGGGAGGATTTGACAGCATAGCAACACTAAACTAGAAACATGAGGGAGGATTTGACAGCATAGCAACACTAAACTAGAAACATGAGGATTTGACAGCCTAGCCCCACTAAACTAGAAACATGAGGGGGGATTTGACAGCCTAGCCCCACTAAACTAGAAACATGAGGGAGGATTTGACAGCCTAGCCCCACTAAACTAGAAACATGAGGGAGGATTTGACAGCCTAGCCCCACTAAACTAGAAACATGATGGAGGATTTGACAGCCTAGCCCCACTAAACTAGAAACATGAGGGAGGATTTGACAGCCTAGCCCCACTAAACTAGAAACACGAGGGAGGATTTGGCAGCCTAGCCCCACTAAACTAGAAACATGAGGGAGGATTTGACAGCATAGCCCCACTAAACTAGAAACATGAGGGAGGATTTGGCAGCCTAGCCCCACTAAACTAGAAACACGAGGGAGGATTTGGCAGCCTAGCCCCACTAAACTAGAAACATGAGGGAGGATTTGACAGCCTAGCCCCACTAAACTAGAAACATGAGGGAGGATTTGACAGCATAGCGCCACTAAACTAGAAACATGAGGGAGGATTTGACAGCCTAGCCCCACTAAACTAGAAACACGAGGGAGGATTTGGCAGCCTAGCCCCACTAAACTAGAAACACGAGGGAGGATTTGGCAGCCTAGCCCCACTAAACTAGAAACATGAGGGAGGATTTGACAGCCTAGCCCCACTAAACTAGAAACATGAGGGAGGATTTGACAGCATAGCGCCACTAAACTAGAAACATGAGGGAGGATTTGACAGCCTAGCCCCACTAAACTAGAAACACGAGGGAGGATTTGGCAGCCTAGCCCCACTAAACTAGAAACATGAGGGAGGATTTGACAGCATAGCCCCACTAAACTAGAAACATGAGGGAGGATTTGGCAGCCTAGCCCCACTAAACTAGAAACATGAGGGAGGATTTGACAGCATAGCCCCACTAAACTAGAAACATGAGGGAGGATTTGGCAGCCTAGCCCCACTAAACTAGAAACACGAGGGAGGATTTGGCAGCCTAGCCCCACTAAACTAGAAACATGAGGGAGGATTTGACAGCATAGCGCCACTTGTGTCATGACTAATAGGAACTAGAAAAATGTACATCACAAAATTAGGTCATCAGATGCTCCAAAAAAATATGTCTCTGCAAAAACAAATCAATTCTAGCTAATTAGCCAGCAAAGTTTTTCCTTGTTGGACTTTTATATTTACAATAGATTCAATGTAGTTTTTTGTGTGGTTGCTGGTTTATCTTTCTGTACCTGTGTAGTAAGTACGGTCTACATGTATACGTACATACAGCGTCATGATTACAAATGGTCCGATGTCTTTTTCAACTGTCCCATTATCTGGTTTTAACGTCCATTCTAGAATGCCCTTCTAGCCAATCAGAAACGAGTATTTAACAATGCTGTGGTATAAATTCTATGTATTGAACACAGTGCAATTACCAAACAAGATTATTAATTCATGTGAATTCTACATAAAGTATAACCAATTTGATACTTGAGTTTCTTGTCAAAAAAATATAAAAAGCTCCAATTCATTCCACGAGTGTTAACTTTTGGAAGAAAAAAAATCATGATTGGCAAAAATAAATACATTGAATTGGAATCTAATTTAACAATGACATTTAATTTCAATTAAACAAAGACAAAAAGAAAATGTATTATCTCATTTGCTAATGAACTAAACAACAACTAGAGAACATGAGGTCTGTCTCTTCACCATACCTCTGGCTTTTGACTGCCCCTGCTCACACTGCTCATCTAAATTAATTAATTCAATCAACTTCAATGGATTCATTCAATTCATATGGAATTATATTAAAAGTCAAAGCAGTTTAGGAGAGAAGGTAAATCAGGCCTACAAAGCTGTAGCTTTCTGGTTGAATAATATTCAGTATGTAGCTAAGAGATCATTGCAAGTACAGAGTTCCTTATATTATTCAAATCAAAACCTTGAGGCACTCTACGTGCTTCTCTCAGAGATATTAAGTTGTTTCACTGGACCCAGTTCAAACTGACACACACAACGTAGTATACCTGCATTTCAACATTTCTTTCTTTCTGCATCCTTTACATAGCTGAACGGTATTTGGATTTATTGCCAACTAGTTAAATGTATTCTACAACAAGCTACAATCCAGTAACCCCTATAGTCCCAGGGCTATTAGCCAGGGGATCAAGAGCCACTGGCCAGGGGATCAAGCCAGGGGTACCATGGGCTCTGGTCAGGAGTTAAAGCCAGGAAAACAAGGGTTTAGAGTTCAGGGACTATAGGAGACGATCGTGGACTACAGGAAAAGGAGGGCCAAACAAGCCCCCATTAACATCGACGGGGCTGTAGTGGAGGGGGTCGAGAGTTTCAAGTTCCTTGGTGTCCACATCACCAACGAACTATCATGGTCCAAACATACCAAGACAACAGTTTTGAAGAGGGCACAACATCACCTTTTCCCCCTCAGGAGACTGAAAAGATTTAGAATGGGTTCCTAGATCCTAAAAATGTTATACAGCTGCACCATCGAGAGCATACTGACCGGTTGCATCACCACCTGGTATGGCAACTGCTTGGCATCTGACTGTAAGGCGCTACAGAGGGTAGTGCGTACGGCCCAGTACATCAGTGGGGCCGAGTTCCCTGCCTTCCAGGACCTCTATACCAGGCGGTGTCAGAGGAAGCCCCAAATACTGTCAAAGACTCCCGACCGTTCTCTCTGCTACCTCACGGCAAGCGGTACCAGAGCACCAAGTCTAGGTCCAAAACGCTCCTTAAAAGCTTCTACCCGCAAGCCAGCAGACTGCTGAACAATTAATCAAATGGCCACCTGGACTATTTACATTGACAGCCCCCCCCCCCCCCCCCCCCCCTTGTTTTAACACTGCTGCTACTTGCTGTTTATTATCTATGCATAGTCACTTTACAAAATTACCGACTAACCTGTACCCCTGCACATTGACTCGGTACCGGTACCCCCTGTATAGAGCCTTGTTATGTTATGTCATTTTCTTGTGTTACTTTTTGATAATTTAAAAAAAACTTTTGTTTATTTACTAAATATTTTCTTAACTATTATATTTCTTGAACTGCATTGTTGTTTAAGGGCTTGTAAGTAAGCATTTCACTGTAAGGTCAACACCTGTTACATTTGGCGCGTGTGACAAATACGATTTGATTTGATTAGGTGGCCATGATGGTATGAGGGCCAGGTTGGGAATTTATCCAGGACAACGTGGTTAACACCCCTACTCTTACAATAAGTGCCACGGAATCTTTAGTGACCACAGAGAGTTAGGAAACCCATTTAACTTACCATCCGAAAGACGACTGCTACAAAGACGTTGACTAAATGGGCTACGTCCAACTGTCATTCTACAGACGTAACTAAATGGGCTGCGTCCAACTGTCATTCTACAGACGTAACTAAATGGGCTGCGTCCAACTGTCATTCTACAGACGTAACTAAATGGGCTGCGTCCAACTGTCATTCTACAGACGTAACTAAATGGGCTGCATCCAACTGTCATTCTACAGACGTAACTAAATGGGCTGCATCCAACTGTCATTCTACAGACGTAACTAAATGGGCTGCATCCAACGTCATTCCAACTGTCATTCTACAGACGTAACTAAATGGGCTGCATCCAACTGTCATTCTACAGACGTAACTAAATGGGCTGCATCCAACTGTCATTCTACAGACGTAACTAAATGGGCTGCATCCAACTGTCATTCTACAGACGTAACTAAATGGGCTGCGTCCAACTGTCATTCTACAGACGTAACTAAATGGGCTCCGTCCAACTGTCATTCTACAGACGTAACTAAATGGGCTGCATCCAACTGTCATTCTACAGACGTAACTAAATGGGCTCCGTCCAACTGTCATTCTACAGACGTAACTAAATGGGCTGCGTCCAACTGTCATTCTGTGCATCCAACTGTCATTCTACAGACGTAACTAAATGGGCTGCATCCAACTGTCATTCTACAGACGTAACTAAATGGGCTGCGTCCAACTGTCATTCTACAGACGTGTCTAAATGGGCTCCGTCCAACTGTCATTCTACAGACGTAACTAAATGGGCTCCGTCCAACTGTCATTCTACAGACGTAACTAAATGGGCTGCGTCCAACTGTCATTCTACAGACGTGTCTAAATGGGCTGCATCCAACTGTCATTCTACAGACGTAATTAAATGGGCTTCAAGATACAACGCTCTGAAACACAAACAACATTAGGGCACATTTCTCACACCACTGACTGAGAGATAAACACACGCCAGTTTCCGTATTATTCACTCAGGCAGAGAGCCGCAGCCAAGCACTCTTTTTTTCTGTGTCTCAAATGGCACCCTATTCCCTTCATAGTGCACTACATTGCACCAGGGCCCATAAGGCACTAGGTAGGGAATAGGGTGCCATTTTGGGAGTTGGAAGTTGTCTCTGGCTGCATGTAAACAAAATAGGTGCGGCTCTTGTTTTCCAAATGATCCTGATGACATTTACACAAGTTAAAGTAGACATGTATTTGTTAGGTTGAACTGAACTACAACAAGAGATCGTGTCAGAATTTTTTTTTTTTTTTAAAGGGCCAAGCTCAACTCTCAGTAGCAACCAGAGAAGGCACAGTTCAATGGTGACTAATAAAAGAAGATAAAATCTTTTAAAATGTCAGGGCTGTAGATGGTCTCAAAATAGGACTGACTTTAGTGCTGATTGGTTGATTTCTCTCTGTTACAAGACAAGTTGGACAAGCGATGAGGGTCTCATAAGGCCTGTTCCTACAGCTGATGTTCCTGAGCAGTGAAGAGCCTTGAGGGGCCTCTGCTTCGTAATGAAGGGGTCCATTGTGGCCCTGTGGACCCTCCCAAGACCCTGTTCCTTAACCTTGACTCTCACTTTACTTCTCACCCTCTCCTCTGGGGAGTCATTAGGGAACAGATCCCTCCCCCTCTCTCCATCTCTTTCCCTCACTCTTTCCATCTCCCCCCTCTCACAATCTCTATACCCCCCCTCTCCATCTCTCTGTCCCTCCCCCTGTCTCTTTCTTTCTTTCTCCCCATCTCCCCTCCCTCATCCTATCTCTCTTTCTCACTCTACTCCACACACTCCCTGTGAAACAGTGAGCCTGCAGTCTGAGGGGTAACTCTGTCTCTTCATCTCTCTCGGAGTCAAAGGGGGGGTGCCTCTTAGCAGCCTCCTGGGCTGAACGGAACAAGCAGATCAGTTTCACTCACCTTAGTGGACAAGACCCTTGTAAATAACCCTCTGGGACAAGGGGGGTAACTAAACGTAGTCCTTGTTAGACGGGCAGACCTATTAGTTCGTCTCTGCTTTCACTTCCAGACTTCCTGTAGGCTCCACAGTCACCAGACTGTGAAGACCTCGAAGGCCTCAACTAGCCCCCTTTGCTACTCTACATTCTTCACAGAAACAGAGACAGTCGTTCAGGGTTAATTAAACAGCCATGTGTAAATGTTCAGCAACAGCAAAAGACATTATGGAACTAAAACGTATGGAAACAATATATTTTCATCCTCAACTCTTATCTAAGCTCCATTAACACAACACCTCTAATGCTTGATCATACTGAAGAGTTAGGGCTAATCATTCCATCAACTAATTAATCAATCTGCGGTGTGGACAGCCCAGGTGATTTGAAGAATGAGCCTCGTTCCATCAATCTGCGGTGTGGACAGCCCAGGTGATTTAAAGAATGAGCCTCGTTCCATCAATCTGCAGTGTGGACAGCCCAGGTGATTTAAAGAATGAGCCTCATTCCATCAATCTGCGGTGTGGACAGCCCAGGTGATTTGAAGAATGAGCCTCATTCCATCAATCTGCGGTGTGGACAGCCCAGGTGATTTAAAGAATGAGCCTCATTCCATCAATCTGCGGTGTGGACAGCCCAGGTGATTTGAAAAAGGAGCCTCATTCCATCACCAACAGAACTCCAGATCCATCAAGACTCCGACACATGTCTACTTTTGTTAGAAAGTCATTTTCATTTCAAGTGAAAGTGTACTGTTAGCTAGCTAACGTTAGCTGGTTGGCTCGCTAGTTAACGTTAGCCGGTTGGCTCGCTAGCTAACGTTAGCCGGTTGGCTCGCTAGTTAACGTTAGCTGGTTGGCTCGCTAGCTAACGTTAGCCGGTTGGCTCGCTAGTTAACGTTAGCTGGTTGGCTCGCTAGCTAACGTTAGCCGGTTGGCTCGCTAGCTAACGTTAGCCGGTTGGCTCGCTAGTTAACGTTAGCTGGTTGGCTCGCTAGCTAACGTTAGCTGGTTGGCTCGCTAGCTAACGTTAGCTGGTTGGCTCGCTAGCTAACGTTAGCTGGTTGGCTCGCTAGCTAACGTTAGCTGGTTGGCTCGCTAGCTAACGTTAGCCGGTTGGCTCGCTAGCTAACGTTACATGTATGATCTGTGTAGTAATATGATTCGTATCTCAGACCCATTTGCATTGCTAGTTATAGCCTAATATTAGCAAGCTAACATGGAACCTGGTTGGTTAGCTACCTGCAGATTCATGCAGAGTAGTAACGTTACGAGTTGAGATTCTGGTTCGTTGTTTAGCTAGCAAGCTACATGTCTAAACAAAAGACTCCACTATGCAAGTAACTATTTCAATAGAATGTTTATGTTTATGTAGCTGGTAATTCGCTCTGGCTATTTATTTTTTTTTTTTTTTTTTACCTTTATTTAACTAGGCAAGTCATTTAAGAACTAAATCTTATTTTCAATGACGGCCTAGGAACAGTGGATTAACTTCCTGTTCAGGGGCAGAACGACAGATTTGTAACTTGTCAGCTCGGGGGTTTGAACTTGCAACCTTCCGGTTACTAGTCCAACGCTCTAACCACTAGGCTACCCTGCCACCTCTACACTCTAACCACTAGGTTACCTGCCACCTCTACACTCTAACCACTAGGCTACCCTGCCGCCCCTACACTCTAACCACTAGGCTACCCTGCCGCCTCTACACTCTAACCACTAGGTTACCTGCCACCTCTACAGTCTAACCACTAGGTTACCTGCCACCTCTACACTCTAACCACTAGGCTACCCTGCCGCCTCTACACTCTAACCACTAGGTTACCTGCCACCTCTACACTCTAACCACTAGGCTACCCTGCCGCCTCTACACTCTAACCACTAGGTTACCTGCCACCTCTACACTCTAACCACTAGGCTACCCTGCCGCCTCTACACTCTAACCACTAGGTTACCTGCCACCTCTACACTCTAACCACTAGACTACCTGCCGCCTCTACACTCTAACCACTAGGCTACCCTGCCGCCCCTACACTCTAACCATAAGGCTACCCTGCCTCCTCTACACTCTAACCACTAGGCTACCCTGCCTCCTCTACACTCTAACCACTAGTCTACCTACCACCTCTACACTCTAACCACTAGGCTACCTGCTGCCTCTACACTCTAACCACTAGGCTACCTGCCGCCCCTACACTCTAACCACTAGGCTACCTGCCTCCTCTACACTCTAACCACTAGGCTACCTGCCACCTCTACACTCTAACCACTAGGCTACCTGCCACCTCTACACTCTAACCACTAGGCTACCTGCCACCTCTACACTCTAACCACTAGGCTACCCTGCCGCCTCTACACTCTAACCACTAGGCTACCTGCCGCCCCTACACTCTAACCACTAGGCTACCTGCCTCCTCTACACTCTAACCACTAGGCTACCTGCCACCTCTACACTCTAACCACTAGGCTACCTGCCTCCTCTACACTCTAACCACTAGGCTACCTGCCACCTCTACACTCTAACCACTAGGTTACCTGCCACCTCTACACTCTAACCACTAGGCTACCCTGCCGCCTCTACACTCTAACCACTAGGTTACCTGCCACCTCTACACTCTAACCACTAGGCTACCCTGCCGCCTCTACACTCTAACCACTAGGTTACCTGCCACCTCTACACTCTAACCACTAGACTACCTGCCGCCTCTACACTCTAACCACTAGGCTACCCTGCCGCCCCTACACTCTAACCATAAGGCTACCCTGCCTCCTCTACACTCTAACCACTAGGCTACCCTGCCTCCTCTACACTCTAACCACTAGGCTACCCTGCCTCCTCTACACTCTAACCACTAGTCTACCTACCACCTCTACACTCTAACCACTAGGCTACCTGCCGCCCCTACACTCTAACCACTAGGCTACCTGCCACCTCTACACTCTAACCACTAGGCTACCCTGCCTCCTCTACACTCTAACCACAAGGCTACCTGCCACCTCTACACTCTAACCACTAGGCTACCCTGCCTCCTCTACACTCTAACCACTAGGTTACCTGCCACCTCTACACTCTAACCACTAGGCTACCCTGCCACCCCTACACTCTAACCACTAGGCTACCTGCCACCTCTACACTCTAACCACTAGGCTACCCTGCCACCCCTACACTCTAACCACTAGGCTACCTGCCACCTCTACACTCTAACCACTAGGCTACCCTGCCTCCTCTACACTCTAACCACTAGGCTACCTGCCGACTCTACACTCTAACCACTATGCTACCCTGCCACCTCTACACTCTAACCACTAGGCTACCTGCCGCCCCTACACTCTAACCACTAGGCTACCTGCCTCCTCTACACTCTAACCACTAGGCTACCTGCCACCTCTACACTCTAACCACTAGGCTACCTGCCACCTCTACACTCTAACCACTAGGCTACCCTGCCGCCTCTACACTCTAACCACTAGGCTACCTGCCTCCTCTACACTCTAACCACTAGGCTACCTGCCACCTCTACACTACCCTGACCACTAACCAGGCTACCTGCCCGCCCTACACTCTAACCACTAGGCTACCTGCCTCCTCTACACTCTAACCACTAGGCTACCCTGCCACCTCTACACTCTAACCACTAGGCTACCCTGCCACCTCTACACTCTAACCACTAGGCTACCTGCCGCACCTACACTCTAACCACTAGGCTACCTGCCTCCTCTACACTCTAACCACTAGGCTACCCTGCCGCCTCTACACTCTAACCACTAGGCTACCCTGCCACCTCTACACTCTAACCACTAGGCTACCCTGCCACCTCTAACCACTCTAACCACTAGACCTCTACTAACCACCTACCCTGCCACCCGCTAACCCCTACACTCTAACCACTAGGCTACCTGCCTCCTCTACACTCTAACCACTAGGCTACCCTGCCACCTCTACACTCTAACCACTAGGCTACCTACCACCTCTACACTCTAACCACTAGGCTACCCTGCCACCTCTACACTCTAACCACTAGGCTACCCTGCCTCCCCTACACTCTAACCACTAGGCTACCTGCCTCCTCTACACTCTAACCACTAGGCTACCCTGCCTCCTCTACACTCTAACCACTAGGCTACCCTGCCACCTCTACACTCTAACCACTAGGCTTGATGCCACCTCTACACTCTAACCATAGGCTACCCTGCCACCTCTACACTCTAACCACTAGGCTACCCTGCCACCTCTACACTCTAACCACTAGGCTACCTACCACCTCTACACTCTAACCACTAGACTACCCTGCCGCCCCTACACTCTAACCACTAGGCTACCTGCCTCCTCTACACTCTAACCACTAGGCTACCCTGCCACCTCTACACTCTAACCACTAGGCTACCTACCACCTCTACACTCTAACCACTAGGCTACCCTGCCACCTCTACACTCTAACCACTAGGCTACCCTGCCGCCCCTACACTCTAACCACTAGGCTACCTGCCTCCTCTACACTCTAACCACTAGGCTACCCTGCCTCCTCTACACTCTAACCACTAGGCTACCCTGCCACCTCTACACTCTAACCACTAGGCTTGATGCCACCTCTACACTCTAACCATAGGCTACCCTGCCTCCTCTACACTCTAACCACTAGGCTACCCTGCCACCTCTACACTCTAACCACTAGGCTACCTACCTCCTCTACACTCTAACCACTAGGCTACCCTGCCACCTCTACACTCTAACCACTAGTGTACCTACCCCCCTCTACACTCTAACCACTAGGCTACCTGCCACCTCTACACTCTAACCACTAGGCTACCTGCCGCCTCTACACTCTAACCACTAGGCTACCCTGCCGCCTCTACACTCTAACCACTAGGCTACCCTGCCGCCTCTACACTCTAACCACTAGGCTACCTACCACCTCTACACTCTAACCACTAGGCTACCCTGCCACCTCTACACTCTAACCACTAGGCTACCTGCCTCCTCTACACTCTAACCACTAGGCTGCCTCCTCTACACCTACCACCTACCTACACTCTACACTCTAACCACTAGGCTACCCTGCCACCTCTACACTCTAACCACTAGGCTACCCTGCCACCTCTACACTCTAACCACTAGGCTACCTGCCACCTCTACACTCTAACCACTAGGCTACCTGCCTCCTCTACACTCTAACCACTAGGCTACCCTGCCACCTCTACACTCTAACCACTAGGCTACCCTGCCACCTCTACACTCTAACCACTAGGCTTGATGCCAGAGCACAGAATAACTGACAAATGTACGAACGCTTAATAATTAAATTATTAAATTAAATTAATCATAATTAAATTGTTGCCAACAACTCAGCTGCAGACACCAACGCTCTGGATAACATAAAAACAGTGTGTCGCCCTACGGGACTCCCGAGCATCGAACCAGGGTCTGTAGTGTATGATATAACATTTTCTTGTTTTTATCCAATGTAAAAAAAAATACAATTACAAATGTTTATTACATAAGACCCGAATCGAGCCGGTCGGTCACATTTTATTAGGATCCTCAGTAGCTGTTGCAAAAGCAGCAGCTACTCTTCCTGGGGTCCAACACAAAACAAGACCTCTGCAACCTTCCCTTGGCATGCTGTCAATGAACTTCCTGACTGATGGCAGCCCATTCTTGCATAATCAACGCTTGGAGTTTGTCAGAATTTGTGGGGTTTTGTTTGTCCACTCGCCTCTTGAGGTGTGACCACAAATTCTCAATGGGATTAAGGTCTGGGGAGTTTCCTGGCAATGGACCCAAAATATAGATGTTTTGTTCCCCGAGCCACTTAGTTATCACTTTTGCCTTATGGCAAGGTGCTCCATCATGCTGGAAAGGGCATTGTACGTCACCAAACTGTTCCTGGATGGTTGGGAGAAGTTGCTCTCGGAGGATGTGTTGGTACCATTCTTTATTCATGGATGTGTTCTGAGGAGAAATTGTGAGTGAGCCCATTCCCTTGGCTGAGAAGCAACCCCACACATGAAATGGTCTCAGGATGTTTTACTGTTGGCATGACACAGGACTGATGGTAGCGCTCACCTTGTCTTCTCCGGACAAGCTTTTTTCCGGATGCCCCAAACAATCGGAAAGGGGATTCATCAGAGAAAATGACTTTACCTAAGTCCTCAGCAGTTCAATCACTGTACCTCTTGCAGAATATCAGTCCGTCCCTGATGATTTTCCTGGAGAGAAGTGGCTCCCTGAAGCCTTCTTCACAACAATTGAACCGCTCTCCTTGAAGTTCTTGATGATCTGATAAATGGTTGATTTAGGTGAAATCTTACTGGCAGCAATATCCTTGCCTGTGAGGCCCTTTTTGTGTAAAGCAATGATGACGGCGCCTGTTTCCTTGCAGGTACCCATGGTTGACAGAGGGAGAACAATGATTCCAAGCATCACCCTCTTTTTGAAGCTTCCAGTCTGTTATTCAAACTCAATCAGCATGACAGAGTGATCTCCAGCCTTGTCCTCATCAACACTCACACCTGTGTTAACAAGAGATTCACTGACATGATGTCAGCTGGTCCTTTTGTGGCAGGGCTGAAATGCAGTGGAAATGTTTTTTGGGGGGATTCAGTTCATTTGCATGGCAAAGAGGGACTTTGCAATTAATTGCAATTCATCTGGTCACTCTTCATAACATTCTGGAGTATATGCAAATTACCATCATACAAACTGAGGCAGCAGACTTTGTGTAAATTAATATTTGTTTCATTCTCAAAACTTTTGGCCACGACTGTATATACTGTATATTTGTTAGATTCATTGTTAGATATTACTGCATAGTCGGAACTAGAAGCACAAGCATTTCGCTACACTTGCATTAACATCTGCTAACCATGTGTATGTGACCAATACAATTTGATTTGATTGCAAATACCTCACCATACATCTGTCTGTAGTTATTGAACTCAACCTGCAAGAGTTTTTATTTGTAGTTTTATTTAACTTGGCAATTCATTTAAGAACAAATTATTTTCGTCAATGACGGCCTAGGAACAGTGGGTTAACTGCCTTGTTCAGGGGCAGAGCGACAAATTTCAAGCTCGGAGATTCGATCTTGCAACATTTCTTGCAACAGATCTTCCAACGCTCGAACCACTAGGTTACCTGCCGCCCCATGTTGTGATGGAGCAGGAGGAAACAGCTGCGGGTTCTGACAGATGGGTGTGTCTTAGAGGTGGCAAGGACACACCCCAAAAACATCCCATATCGAACCACACCCCCAAGCCAACTCACGTTTGACTTTTGTCACGGCAACCAGCATTTCTTGAGGAGCAAAATCAGCGGGTGCAGTGTCCCTTTAAACCCTTCTCAGAACTCACACACACACACACACACACACACACACACACACACACACACACACACACACACACACACACACACACACACGAACACACACACACACACACACATATGAACACACACACACACACATATGAACACACACACACACATATGAACACACACACATTTTGGCTGGTGCTGGTCATCATTAACTAAAAGTGACGACATCCTCTCAAGGCCTCAGTTCACACCTCTGTAGTTGGAGGAGAGGAGGTGGGCAGGGGGTAGTGGAGGAGAGGAGGTGGGCAGGGGCTAGTGGAGGAGAGGAGGTGGGCAGGGGGTAGTGGAGGAGAGGAGGTGGGCAGGGGGTAGTGGAGCAGAGGAGGTGGGCAGGGGGTAGTGGAGGAGAGGAGGTGGGCAGGGGGTAGTGGAGGGAGAGGAGGTGGGCAGGGGGTAGTGGAGGAGAGGAGGTGGGCAGGGGGTAGTGGAGGAGAGGAGGTAGGCAGGGGGTAGTGGAGGGGAGGAGGTGGGCAGGGGGGTAGTGGAGGAGGTGGGGAGGGGGTAGTGGAGGAGAGGAGATGGGGAGGGGTAGTGGAGGAGAGGAGGTGGGCAGGGGGTAGTGGAGGGAGGAGGTGGGCAGGGGGTAGTGGAGGAGAGGAGGTGGGCAGGGGGTAGTGGAGGGAGGAGGTGGGCAGGGGGTAGTGGAGGAGAGAGGAGGTGGGCAGGGGGTAGTGGAGGAGAGGAGGTGGGCAGGGGGTAGTGGAGGAGAGGAGGTGGGCAGGTGGTAGTGGAGGAGGTGGGCAGGGGGTAGTGGAGGAGAGGAGGTGGGCAGGTGGTAGTGGAGGAGGTGGGCAGGGGGTAGTGGAGGAGAGGAGGTGGGCAGGGGGTAGTGGAGGAGAGGAGGTGGGCAGGTGGTAGTGGAGGAGAGGAGGTGGGCAGGGGGTAGTGGAGGAGAGGAGGTGGGCAGGGGGTAGTGGAGGAGAGGAGGTGGGCAGGGGGTAGTTGGAGGAGAGGAGGTGGGCAGGGGGTAGTGGAGGAGAGGAGGTGGGCAGGGGTAGTGGAGGAGAGGAGGTGGGCAGGGGGTAGTGGAGGTGAGGAGGTGGGCAGGGGGTAGTGGAGGAGAGGAGGTGGGCAGGGGGTAGTGGAGGAGAGGAGGTGGGCAGGGGGGTAGTGGTGAGGGGAGGTGGGCAGGGGGTAGTGGAGGAGGTGGGCAGGGGGTAGTGGAGGAGGAGGTGGGCAGGGGGTGGAGTGGAGGAGGTGGGCAGGGGGTAGTGGAGAGAGGAGGTGGGCAGTGGGGTAGGTGGAGGAGAGGAGGTGGGCAGGGGGTAGTGGAGGGGAGGAGGTGGGCAGGGGGTAGTGGAGGAGGTGGGGAGGGGTAGTGGAGGAGAGGAGATGGGGGGGGTAGTGGAGGAGAGGAGGTGGGCAGGGGGTAGTGGAGGGGAGGAGGTGGGCAGGGGGTAGTGGAGGAGAGGAGGTGGGCAGGGGGTAGTGGAGGGAGAGGAGGTGGGCAGGGGGTAGTGGAGGAGAGGAGGTGGGCAGGGGTAGTGGAGGAGAGGAGGTGGGCAGGGGGTAGTGGAGGAGAGGAGGTGGGCAGGTGGTAGTGGAGGAGAGGAGGTGGGCAGGGGGTAGTGGAGGGAGGAGGTGGGCAGGGGTAGTGGAGGAGAGGAGGTGGGCAGGGGGTAGTGGAGGAGAGGAGGTGGGCAGGGGGTAGTGGAGGAGAGGAGGTGGGCAGGGGGTAGTGGAGGAGAGGAGGTGGGCAGGGGGTAGTGGAGGGAGAGGAGGTGGGCAGGGGGTAGTGGAGGAGAGGAGGTGGGCAGGGGGTAGTGGAGGAGGAGGTGGGCAGGGGGTAGTGGAGGAGAGGAGGTGGGCAGGGGGTAGTGGAGGAGAGGAGGTGGGCAGGGGGTAGTGGAGGGGAGGAGGTGGGCAGGGGGTAGTGGAGGAGGTGTGGGGAGGGGGTAGTGGAGGAGAGGAGATGGGGAGGGGGTAGTGGAGGGAGAGGAGGTGGGCAGGGGGTAGTGGAGGAGAGGAGGTGGGCAGGGGGTAGTGGAGGAGGTGGGCAGGGGGTAGTGGAGGAGGTGGGCAGGGGTAGTGGAGGAGAGGAGGTGGGCAGGGGGTGGAGTGGAGGAGGTGGGCAGGGGGTAGTGGAGGAGAGGAGGTGGGCAGGGGGTAGTGGAGGAGAGGAGGTGGGCAGGGGGTAGTGGAGGGGAGGAGGTGGGCAGGGGTGGAGTGGAGGAGGTGGGAGGGGTTAGTGGAGGAGAGGAGATGGGAGGGGGTAGTGGAGGGAGGAGGTGGGCAGGGGGTAGTGGAGGAGAGGAGGTGGGCAGGGGGTAGTGGAGGAGAGTGAGGTGGGCAGGGGGTAGTTGGAGGAGAGGAGGTGGGCAGGGGGTAGTGGAGGTGAGGAGGTGGGCAGGGGGTAGTGGAGGAGAGGAGGTGGGCAGGGGGTAGTGGAGGAGAGGAGGTGGGCAGGGGGTAGTGGAGGAGAGGAGGTGGGCAGGGGGTAGTGGAGGAGAGGAGGTGGGCAGGGGGTAGTGGAGGGAGGAGGTGGGCAGGGGTAGTGGAGGAGGTGGGGAGGGGGTTAGTGGAGGGAGAGGAGATGGGGAGGGGTAGTGGAGGGGAGGAGGTGGGCAGGGGGTAGTGGAGGAGAGGAGGTGGGCAGGGGGTAGTGGAGGAGGTGGGCAGGGGGTAGTTGGAGGAGAGGAGGTGGGCAGGGGGTAGTGGAGGGGAGGAGGTGGGCAGGGGGTAGTGGAGGAGAGGAGGTGGGCAGGGGGTAGTGGAGGAGGTGGGCAGGGGGTAGTGGAGGAGGTGGGCAGGGGGTAGTGGAGGAGGTGGGCAGGGGTAGTGGAGGAGAGGAGGTGGGCAGGGGGTAGTGGAGGAGGTGGGCAGGGGGTAGTGGAGGAGAGGAGGTGGGCAGGGGATAGTGGAGGGGGAGGAGGTGGGCAGGGGGTAGTGGAGGAGGAGGTGGGCAGGGGGTAGTGGAGGAGAGGAGGTGGGCAGGGGGTAGTGGAGGAGAGGAGGTGGGCAGGGGGTAGTGGAGGGGAGGAGGTGGGCAGGGGGTAGTGGAGGAGGTGGGGAGGGGGTAGTGGAGGAGAGGAGATGGGGAGGGGTAGTGGAGGAGAGGAGGTGGGCAGGGGGTAGTGGAGGAGAGGAGGTGGGCAGGGGGTAGTGGAGGAGAGGAGGTGGGCAGGGGGTAGTGGAGGAGAGGAGGTGGGCAGGGGGTAGTGGAGGAGGAGGTGGGCAGGGGTAGTGGAGAGAGGAGGTGGGCAGGGGTAGTGGAGTGGGCAGGGGAGGTGGGCAGGGGTAGTGGAGGAGAGGAGGTGGGCAGGGGGTAGTGGAGGAGGTGGGCAGGGGGTAGTGGAGGAGAGGAGGTGGGCAGGGGGTAGTGGAGGAGGTGGGCAGGGGTAGTGGAGGGAGGAGGTGGGCAGGGGGTAGTGGAGGAGAGGAGGTGGGCAGGGGTAAGTGGCAGGGGGAGTTGGAGGAGGAGGTGGGCAGGGGGTAGTGGAGGAGAGGAGGTGGGCAGGGGGTAGTGGAGGAGAGGAGGTGGGCAGGGGTAGTGGAGGTGGGAGGGGGAGGTGGGCAGGGGGTAGGGGAGTGGAGGAGGTGGGCAGGGGTAGTGGAGGAGAGGAGGTGGGCAGGGGGTAGTGGAGGAGGTGGGCAGGGGGGAGGAGGTGGGCAGGGGTAGTGGAGGAGAGGAGGTGGGCAGGGGGTAGTGGAGGAGGTGGGCAGGGGTAGTGGAGGAGAGGAGGTGGGCAGGGGGTAGTGGAGGAGAGGAGGTGGGCAGGGGGTAGTGGAGGGAGGAGGTGGGCAGGGGGTAGTGGAGGGAGGAGGTGGGCAGGGGGTAGTGGAGGGGGAGGAGGAGGGAGGGGGTAGTGGAGGGAGGAGGTGGGCAGGGGGTAGTGGAGGAGAGGAGGTGGGCAGGGGGTAGTGGAGGAGGAGGTGGGCAGGGGGTAGTGGAGGAGAGGAGGTGGGCAGGGGGTAGTGGAGGAGAGGAGGTGGGCAGGGGGTAGTGGAGGGAGGAGGTGGGCAGGGGGTAGTGGAGGGAGGAGGTGGGCAGGGGGTAGTGGAGTGGGGAGGAGGTGGGCAGGGGGTAGTGGAGGGAGGAGGTGGGCAGGGGGTAGTGGAGGAGGTGGGCAGGGGGTAGTGGAGGAGAGGAGGTGGGCAGGGGGTAGTGGAGGAGGAGGAGGCGGGCAGGGGGTAGTGGAGGGAGGAGGTGGGCAGGGGGGGAGGAGTGGGAGGGGTTAGTGGAGGAGGTGGGCAGGGGGTAGTGGAGGGGAGGAGGTGGGCAGGGGGTAGTGGAGGGAGGAGGTGGGCAGGGGGTAGTGGAGGAGGTGGGCAGGGGGTAGTGGAGGAGAGGAGGTGGGCAGGGGGTAGTGGAGGGAGGAGGTGGGCAGGGGGTAGTGGAGGTGGAGGGGAGGAGGTGGGCAGGGGGTAGTGGAGGAGGTGGGCAGGGGTAGTGGAGGAGGTGGGCAGGGGGTAGTGGAGGGAGGGAGGTGGGAGGTGGGCAGGGGGTAGTGGAGGAGGTGGGCAGGGGGTAGTGGAGGAGAGGAGGTGGGCAGGGGGTAGTGGAGGAGAGGAGGTGGGCAGGGGGTAGTGGTGGAGGGGAGGAGGTGGGCAGGGGGTAGTGGAGGAGAGGGAGGAGGTGGGCAGGGGTAGTGGAGGAGAGGAGGTGGGCAGGGGGTAGTGGAGGGAGGAGGTGGGCAGGGGGTAGTGGAGGAGGTGGGAGGGGGTAGTGGAGGAGAGGAGGTGGGGAGGGGGTAGTGGAGGAGAGGAGGTGGGCAGGGGGTAGTGGAGGAGAGGAGGTGGGCAGGGGGTAGTGGAGGAGAGGAGGTGGGCAGGGGGTAGTGGAGGGGAGGAGGTGGGCAGGGGGTAGTGGAGGGAGGAGGTGGGCAGGGGGTAGTGGAGGGAGGAGGTGGGCAGGGGGTAGTGGAGGGAGGAGGTGGGCAGGGGTAGTGGAGGAGAGGAGGTGGGCAGGGGGTAGTGGAGGAGGAGGGGGAGTGGAGGAGGTGGGCAGGGGGTAGTGGAGGAGAGGAGGTGGGCAGGGGGTAGTGGAGGAGAGGAGGTGGGCAGGGGTAGTGGAGGAGAGGAGGTGGGCAGGGGGTGGAGTGGAGGAGAGGAGGTGGGCAGGGGGTAGTGGAGGAGAGGAGGTGGGCAGGGGGTAGTTGGAGGAGAGGAGGTGGGGGGGGTAGTGGAGGTGAGAGGAGGTGGGCAGGGGGTAGTGGAGGAGAGGGGAGGTGGGCAGGGGGTAGTGGAGGAGGAGGTGGGCAGGGGGTAGTGGAGGAGAGGAGGTGGGCAGGGGGTAGTGGAGGAGAGGAGGTGGGCAGGGGGTAGTGGAGGGAGGAGGTGGGCAGGGGGTAGTGGAGGAGAGGAGGTGGGCAGGGGGTAGTGGAGGAGAGGAGGTGGGCAGGGGGTAGTGGAGGAGAGGAGGTGGGCAGGGGGGGTGGAGAGAGAGGAGGTGGGCAGGGGGTAGTGGAGGAGAGGAGGTGGGCAGGGGGTAGTGGAGGGAGGAGGTGGGCAGGGGGTAGTGGAGGAGAGGAGGTGGGCAGGGGGTAGTGGAGGAGAGGAGGTGGGCAGGGGGTAGTGGAGGAGAGGAGGTGGGCAGGGGGTAGTGGAGGGGAGGAGGTGGGCAGGGGGTAGTGGAGGGAGGAGGTGGGCAGGGGGTAGTGGAGGAGGTGGGCAGGGGGTAGTGGAGGAGAGGAGGTGGGCAGGGGGTAGTGGAGGGAGGAGGTGGGCAGGGGGTAGTGGAGGAGAGGAGGTGGGCAGGGGTAGTGGAGGAGGTGGGCAGGGGTAGTGGAGGAGGTGGGCAGGGGGTAGTGGAGGAGAGGAGGTGGGCAGGGGGTGGAGTGGAGGAGGTGGGCAGGGGGTAGTGGAGGAGAGGAGGTGGGCAGGGGGTAGTGGAGGGAGGAGGTGGGCAGGGGGTAGTGGAGGGGAGGAGGTGGGCAGGGGGTAGTGGAGGAGGTGGGGAGGGGGTAGTGGAGGAGAGGAGATGGGCAGGGGAGTGGAGGAGAGGAGGTGGGCAGGGGGTAGTGGAGGGAGGAGGTGGGCAGGGGGTAGTGGAGGAGAGGAGGTGGGCAGGGGGTAGTGGAGGAGAGGAGGTGGGCAGGGGGTAGTGGAGGAGAGGAGGTGGGCAGGGGGTAGTGGAGGAGAGGAGGTGGGCAGGGGTAGTGGAGGAGAGGAGGTGGGCAGGGGGTAGTGGTGGAGGAGGGGAGGGGAGGGGAGTGGAGGAGAGGAGGTGGGCAGGGGTAGTGGAGGGGGAGTGGTGGGGAGGGGTAGGGGGTGGAGGAGGAGGTGGGCAGGGGGTAGTGGAGGGAGGAGGTGGGCAGGGGGTAGTGGAGGAGAGGAGGTGGGCAGGGGGTAGTGGGAGGAGGAGGTGGGCAGGGGGTAGTGGAGGAGAGGAGGTGGGCAGGGGGTAGTGGAGGAGGGGAGGAGGTGGGCAGGGGGTGGAGGGAGGGGGTAGTGGAGGAGAGGAGGTGGGCAGGGGGTAGTGGAGGAGGAGGTGGGAGGGGTAGTGGAGGAGGGAGGGGGTAGGTGGAGAGGGGGGAGGGAGGAGGTGGGCAGGGGGTAGTGGAGGAGAGGAGGTGGGCAGGGGGTAGTGGAGGAGAGGAGGTGGGCAGGGGGTAGTGGAGGAGAGGAGGTGGGCAGGGGTAGTGGAGGAGAGGAGGTGGGCAGGGGGTAGTGGAGGAGAGGAGGTGGGCAGGGGGTAGTGGAGGAGGTGGGAGGAGGGAGGAGGTGGGCAGGGGGTAGTGGAGGAGAGGAGGGGAGGAGGTGGGCAGGGGGTAGTGGAGGAGAGGAGGTGGGCAGGGGGTAGTGGAGGGAGGAGGGGAGGAGGTGGGCAGGGGGTAGTGGAGGAGAGGAGGTGGGCAGGGGGTAGTGGAGGAGGAGGAGGTGGGCAGGGGGTAGTGGAGGAGAGGAGGTGGGCAGGGGGTAGTGGAGGAGAGGAGGTGGGCAGGGGGTAGTGGAGGAGAGGAGGTGGGCAGGGGGTAGTGGAGGAGAGGAGGTGGGCAGGGGGTAGTGGAGGAGAGGAGGTGGGCAGGGGAGTGGAGGAGAGGAGGTGGGCAGGGGGTAGTGGAGGAGAGAGGGAGGTGGGCAGGGGGTAGTGGAGGGAGGAGGTGGGCAGGGGGTAGTGGAGGAGAGGAGGTGGGCAGGGGGTAGTGGAGGAGGTGGGCAGGGGGTAGTTGGAGGAGAGGAGGTGGGCAGGGGGTAGTGGAGGAGGGGAGGAGGTGGGCAGGGGGTAGTGGAGGAGAGGAGGTGGGCAGGGGGTAGTGGAGGAGAGGAGGTGGGCAGGGGGTAGTGGAGGAGAGGAGGTGGGCAGGGGGTAGTGGAGGGGAGGAGGTGGGCAGGGGGTAGTGGAGGAGAGGAGGTGGGCAGGGGGTAGTGGAGGAGGTGGGCAGGGGGTAGTTGGAGGAGAGGAGGTGGGCAGGGGGTAGTGGAGGGAGGAGGTGGGCAGGGGGTAGTGGAGGAGAGGAGGTGGGCAGGGGGTAGTGGAGGAGGTGGGCAGGGGTAGTGGAGGAGAGGAGGTGGGCAGGGGGTAGTGGAGGAGGTGGGCAGGGGTAGTGGAGGAGAGGAGGTGGGCAGGGGGTAGTGGAGGGAGGAGGTGGGCAGGGGGTAGTGGAGGGAGGAGGTGGGCAGGGGGTAGTGGAGGAGAGGAGGTGGGCAGGGGGTAGTGGAGGGAGGAGGTGGGCAGGGGGTAGTGGGAGGAGAGGAGGGGGCAGGGGGAGGGAGGAGGTGGGCAGGGGGTAGTTGGAGGAGAGGAGGTGGGCAGGGGGTAGTGGAGGGGAGGAGGTGGGCAGGGGGTAGTGGAGGAGAGGAGGTGGGCAGGGGGTAGTGGAGGAGGTTGGCAGGGGGTAGTGGAGGAGGTGGGCAGGGGGTAGTGGAGGGAGGTGGGCAGGGGTAGTGGAGGAGAGGAGGTGGGCAGGGGGTAGTGGAGGAGAGGAGGTGGGCAGGGGGTAGTGGAGGGGAGGAGGTGGGCAGGGGTAGTGGAGGAGAGGAGGTGGGCAGGGGGTAGTGGAGGAGGAGGAGGTGGGCAGGGGTAGTGGAGGAGAGGAGGTGGGCAGGGGGTAGTGGAGGGGAGGAGGTGGGCAGGGGTAGTGGAGGAGGGAGGAGGTGGGCAGGGGGTAGTGGAGGGAGAGGAGGTGGGCAGGGGTAGTGGAGGAGAGGAGGTGGGCAGGGGGTAGTGGAGGGGAGGAGGTGGGCAGGGGTAGTGGAGGAGAGAAGGTGGGCAGGGGGTAGTGGAGGGGAGGAGGTGGGCAGGGGGTAGTGGAGGAGAGGAGGTGGGCAGGGGGTAGTGGAGGGAGAGGAGGTGGGCAGGGGGGTAGTGGAGGAGAGGAGGTGGGCAGGGGGAGTGGAGGGGAGGAGGTGGGCAGGGGGTAGTGGAGGAGAGGTAGTGGAGGAGAGGAGGTGGGCAGGGGTAGTGGAGGAGAGGAGGTGGGCAGGGGGTAGTGGAGGAGAGGAGGTGGGCAGGGGGTAGTGGAGGGGAGGGGAGGAGGTAGGCAGGGGGTAGTGGAGGGGAGGAGGTGGGCAGGGGGTAGTGGAGGAGAGGAGGTGGGCAGGGGGTAGTGGAGGAGAGGAGGTGGGCAGGGGGTAGTGGAGGGGAGGGGAGGAGGTAGGCAGGGGTAGTGGAGGGGAGGAGGTGGGCAGGGGTTAGTGGAGGAGAGGAGGTGGGCAGGGGGTAATGGAGGAGAGGAGGTGGGCAGGGGGTAGTGGAGGGGAGGAGGTGGGCAGGGGGCTAGTGGAGGGGAGGAGGTGGGCAGGGGGTAGTGGAGGAGAGGAGGTGGGCAGGGGGTAGTGGAGGAGAGGAGGTGGGCAGGGGCTAGTGGAGGAGAGGAGGTGGGCAGGGGGTAGTGGAGGGGAGGAGGTAGGCAGGGGGTAGTGGAGGGGAGGAGGTAGTGTGTGGTAAGAGTGGCAGAGAGAGGGTCCTAACTCTCCAGAATGAGACTTGGCAGGAGTATCCACAGCCCTCAGCCCCACAGAACCTCAGCTCTCAGCCCTCAGATCTCAGCCCTCAGATCTCAGCCCTCAGCTCTCAGCCCCCCGGCCCTCCGCTCTCAGCCCCCAGCCCTCAGATCTCAGCCCCCGGCACTCTGCTCTCAGCCCTCAGATCTCAGCCCTCAGATCTCAGCCCTCAGATCTCAGCCCTCAGCCCTCATAGCTCCTTCAACATGAACTCTCCAAAGTTCACACCCTCTTTAAACCTGCTCAGCTTCCAAGTCTCAGTTAAATGAACCAAACAATGTGGCAACAAGTGGATTTCTGAATTTCAACCCTAAAACTGAGAACATTGCCGTACGAATCCCAGCCAACAGAGGTCGCAGGTCAAAGAGAAGGACTACAATACATCCAGCCAACAGAGGTCGGAGGTCAAAGAGAAGGACTACAATACATCCAGCCAACAGAGGTCAAAGAGAAGGACTACAATACATCCAGCCAACAGAGGTCGCAGGTCAAAGAGAAGGACTACAATACATCCGGCCAACAGAGGCCGGCAGGTCAAAGAGAAGGACTACAATACATCCAGCCAACAGAGGTCGGCAGGTCAAAGAGAAGGACTACAATACATCCAGCCAACAGAGGCCGGCAGGTCAAAGAGAAGGACTACAATACATCCAGCCAACAGAGGTCGGCAGGTCAAAGAGAAGGACTACAATACATCCAGCCAACAGAGGTCGCAGGTCAAAGAGAAGGACTACAATACATCCAGCCAACAGAGGTCAAAGAGAAGGACTACAATACATCCAGCCAACAGAGGCCGGCAGGTCAAAGAGAAGGACTACAATACATCCAGCCAACAGAGGTCGGCAGGTCAAAGAGAAGCCCTACAATACATCCAGCCAACAGAGGCCGGCAGGTCAAAGAGAAGGACTACAATACATCCAGCCAACAGAGGTCGCAGGTCAAAGAGAAGGACTACAATACATCCAGCCAACAGAGGTCGCAGGTCAAAGAGAAGGACTACAATACATCCAGCCAACAGAGGTCGCAGGTCAAAGAGAAGGACCACAATACATCCAGCCAACAGAGGTCGCTGGTCAAAGAGAAGGACTACAATACATCCAGCCAACAGAGGTCGGAGGTCAAAGAGAAGGACTACAATACATCCAGCCAACAGAGGTCGCAGGTCAAAGAGAAGGACTACAATACATCCAGCCAACAGAGGTCAAAGAGAAGGACTACAATACATCCAGCCAACAGAGGTCAAAGAGAAGGACTACAATACATCCAGCCAACAGAGGTCGCTGGTCAAAGAGAAGGACTACAATACATCCAGCCAACAGAGGTCAAAGAGAAGGACTACAATACATCCAGCCAACAGAGGTCAAAGAGAAAGACTACAATACATCCAGCCAACAGAGGTCAAAGAGAAGGACTACAATACATCCAGCCAACAGAGGTCAAAGAGAAGGACTACAATACATCCAGCCAACAGAGGTCAAAGAGAAGGACTACAATACATCCAGCCAACAGAGGTCGCTGGTCAAAGAGAAGGACTACAATACATCCAGCCAACAGAGGTCGCTGGTCAAAGAGAAGGACTACAATACATCCAGCCAACAGAGGTCGCTGGTCAAAGAGAAGGACTACAATACATCCAGCCAACAGAGGTCGCTGGTCAAAGAGAAGGACTACAATACATCCAGCCAACAGAGGTCAAAGAGAAGGACTACAATACATCCAGCCAACAGAGGTCGCTGGTCAAAGAGAAGGACTACAATACATCCAGCCAACAGAGGTCAAAGAGAAGGACTACAATACATCCAGCCAACAGAGGTCAAAGAGAAAGACTACAATACATCCAGCCAACAGAGGTCAAAGAGAAGGACTACAATACATCCAGCCAACAGAGGTCAAAGAGAAGGACTACAATACATCCAGCCAACAGAGGTCGCTGGTCAAAGAGAAGGACTACAATACATCCAGCCAACAGAGGTCGCAGGTCAAAGAGAAGGACTACAATACATCCAGCCAACAGAGGTCGGCAGGTCAAAGAGAAGGACTACAATACACTACTTTAGACCAGAGCCCTATGGAACCCTATTCCCTATATAGTGCACTACTTTAGACCAGAGCACATAGGGAGTAGGTTGCGATTTGAGGTGTAGATGTATGACTTCAGGACTTGGAGAAGTGTTTTACCAGGGAATGAAGGAGTGAAGGAATGAAGGGAGGATAAAGAGAGGAGATATACAGTCTGCTCATGTAAAGATGATTCACTTTTCATAGCTCTATACTGAATCAATCAATGGTCAAGTGGGCCCAAAGGCAAATACATTGTTGTAGGCTTAAACACACCAACCTAGAAATCATGATCCTTTCCCATCATATCTGACATTTAGAAGAGGGTAGTAGAACTCAGGGTGCAATCAACATCCACATTTGTTTTTGTATTTATTATGGATCCCCATTAGTTCCTGTCAAGCCAGCAGCTACTCTTCCTGGGGTTTATTATGGATCCCCATTAGTTCCTGCCAAGGCAGCAGCTACTCTTCCTGGGGGTTTATTATGGATCCCCATTAGTTCCTGCCAAGGCAGCAGCTACTCTTCCTGGGGTTTATTATGGATCCCCATTAGTTCCTGCCAAGGCAGCAGCTACTCTTCCTGTTGTCCAGCAGATAATAGCACATCATCATCATCATCATCATCCCTCCTCATCATCCTCACTGACCTGCTCCGAAGGCGAAGAAGAAGCTGTTGTCAGGGTGTTCTTCCATCAGAGTCTTAACTCTGTTCCCCATCCTGTCGTTCCTCTTGTAGATCAGTTCCTGTCTGAAGTAGCTGTCTATCTCCTGGGCCGTTATCTGTTCGCTGGGGCGCAGGGTCACGTTGTTGAAGTTGGGGACCTGCAGAGGGATGATTTGCATTGTCTTAATGGACATATTACACTCCAGTAAGCACAACGTAATGATTACATTTTAGCTGCTCAGGGTTAGGGACAGGGTGGGGACAGGGTGGGGACAGGGTAGGGACAGGGTGGGGACAGGGTGGGGACAGGGTAGGGACAGGGTGGGGACAGGGTAGGGACAGGAGGGACAGGGTGGGGACAGGTAGGGACAGGGTGGGGACAGGGTGGGGACAGGGTGGGGACAGGGTAGGGACAGGGTGGGGACAGGGTGGGGACAGGGTGGGGACAGGGTAGGGACAGGGTAGGGACAGGGTGGGGACAGGGTAGGGACAGGGTGGGGACAGGGTGGGGACAGGGTGGGGACAGGGTAGGGAAGGGTAGGGACAGGGTGGGGACAGGGTAGGGACAGGGTGGGGACAGGGTGGGGACAGGCTCAGGGACAGGTGGGGACAGGGTAGGGACAGGGTGGGGACAGGGTAGGGACAGGGTAGGGACAGGTGGGGACAGGGTAGGGACAGGGCCCAACAGGCAAGGACATTGTTGGACAGGGGACAGGATAGGGACAGCCAGGACAGAGGTGGGACAGGTCAGGGACAGGGTTAGGGACAGGTGGGGACAGGGTAGGGACAGGGTGGGGACAGGTAGGGACAGGGACAGGACAGGGTGGAGACAGGGTAGGGACAGGGTGGGGACCAGGGACAGGGTGGGGACAGACAGTGAGGGACAGTGGGTTTAGGGACAGGTGGGATTAGGGTTCCTGAAGGCAGGGACAGGGTAGGGACAGGGGGGGACAGGGGTGGGGACAGGGTTAGGGACAGGGGACAGGGTGGGGACAGGGTAGGGACAGGTAGGGATTAGGTGGGACAGGTTAGGGACAGGTAGGGACAGGCAGGACAGGGTTAGGGACAGGGTAGGACAGGTAGGGACAGGGTGGGGACAGGGTGGGGACAGGGTAGGGACAGGGTGGGGACAGGGTAGGGACAGGGTGGGGATCATCAGACAGGGTAGGGACAGGGTGGGGACAGGGTTAGGGACAGGGTTAGGGACAGGTTGGGGACAGGGTAGGGACAGGGTAGGGACAGGGTGGGGACAGGGTTAGGGACAGGGTTGGGACAGGGTGGGGACAGGGTGGGGACAGGTAGGGACAGGGTAGGGACAGGGTGGGACAGGGTGGGGACAGGGGTGGGGACAGGGTAGGGACAGGGTTAGGACAGGGTTAGGACAGGGCAGGGACAGGGTTAGGACAGGGTGGGGACAGGGTTAGGACAGGGTTAGGACAGGGTAGGGACAGGGTAGGGACAGGGTTGGGACAGGGTGGGGACAGGGTTAGGGACAGGGTTGGGACAGGGTGGGGACAGGGTAGGGACAGGGTAGGGACAGGGTGGGACAGGGTTAGGGACAGGGTAGGGACAGGGTAGGGACAGGTGGGGACAGGGTGGGGACAGGGTAGGGACAGGTGGGGACAGGGTGGGGACAGGGTAGGGACAGGGTGGGGACAGGGTGGGGACAGGGTGGGGACAGGGTGGGGACAGGGTTAGGGACAGGGTTAGGGACAGGGTGGGGACAGGGTGGGGACAGGGTAGGGACAGGGTGGGACAGGGTGGGGACAGGGTTAGGGACAGGGTTGGGACAGGGTGGGGACAGGGTGGGGACAGGGTAGGGACAGGGTAGGGACAGGGTTGGGACAGGGTGGGGACAGGGTGGGGACAGGGTAGGGACAGGGTTAGGACAGGGTTAGGACAGGGTGGGGACAGGGTGGGGACAGGGTGGGACAGGGTAGGGACAGGGTGGGGACAGGGTAGGGACAGGGTGGGGACAGGGTAGGGACAGGGTTAGGGACAGGGATAGGGACAGGGTTAGGGACAGGGTGGGGACAGGGTAGGGACAGGGTTAGGGACAGGGTGGGGACAGGGTAGGGACAGGGTGGGGACAGGTGGGGACAGGGTAGGGACAGGGTAGGGACAGGGTGGAGACAGGGTAAGGGACAGGGTGGGGACAGGGTGGGACAGGTAGGACAGGTGGGACAGGGTGGGGACAGGGTAGGGACAGGGTGGGGACAGGGTTAGGGACAGGGTAGGGACAGGGTAGGGACAGGGTAGGGACAGGGTGGGGACAGGGTTAGGGACAGGTGGGACAGGTGGGGACAGGGTAGGGACAGGGTAGGGACAGGGTGGGACAGGGTTAGGGACAGGGTAGGGACAGGGTAGGGACAGGGTTAGGGACAGGGTAGGGACAGGGTAGGGACAGGGTGGGGACAGGGTGGGGACAGGGTAGGGACAGGGTGGGGACAGGGTAGGGACAGGGTGGGACAGGGTAGATACAGGGTAGGACAGGGTGGGGACAGGGTTAGGGACAGGGTTAGGACAGGTTGGGGACAGGGTAGGGACAGGGTGGGACAGGGTGGGGACAGGGTTAGGGACAGGGTTGGGACAGGGTGGGGACAGGGTGGGGACAGGGTAGGGACAGGGTAGGGACAGGGTGGGACAGGGTGGGGACAGGGTGGGGACAGGGGACAGGGGGACAGGGTGGGGACAGGGTAGGGACAGGGTTAGGACAGGGTGGGGACAGGGTTAGGGACAGGGTTAGGACAGGGTAGGGACAGGGGGACAGGGTTGGGACAGGGTGGGGACAGGGTTAGGGACAGGTTGGGACAGGGTGGGGACAGGGTAGGGACAGGGTAGGGACAGGGTGGGACAGGGTTAGGGACAGGGTAGGGACAGGGTAGGGACAGGGTTGGGACAGGGTGGGGACAGGGTAGGACAGGGTGGGGACAGGGTGGGGACAGGGTGGGGACAGGGTGGGGACAGGGTGGGTTCAGGGTGGGGACAGGGTGGGGACAGGGTAGGGACAGGGTTAGGGGACAGGGTTAGGACAGGGTGGGGACAGGGTGGGGACAGGGTAGGGACAGGGTGGGGACAGGGTGGGGACAGGGTAGGGACAGGCTGGGTAGGGACAGGGTAGGGACAGGGTAGGGACAGGGCTGGGACAGGGTGGGGACAGGGTGGGGACAGGGTAGGGACAGGGTGGGGACAGGGTTAGGACAGGGTGGGGACAGGGTGGGGACAGGGTGGGGACAGGGTAGGGACAGGGTGGGACAGGGTGGGGACAGGGTTAGGACAGGGTTAGGACAGGGTAGGGACAGGGTAGGGACAGGGTAGGACAGGGTGGGGACAGGGTTAGGGACAGGGTTAGGGTGGGACAGGTGGGGACAGGGTTAGGACAGGGTAGGGACAGGGTAGGGACAGGGTGGGGACAGGGTGGGGACAGGGTGGGGACAGGGTAGGACAGGGTTAGGACAGGGTGGGGACAGGGTGGGGACAGGGTGGGGACAGGGTTAGGACAGGGTGGGGACAGGGTTAGGACAGGGTTAGGACAGGGTAGGGACAGGGTTAGGACAGGGGTGGGGACAGGGTAGGGACAGGGGGACAGGGTGGGGACAGGGTAGGGACAGGGTTAGGGACAGGGTGGGGGGTGGGGACAGGGTAGGGACAGGGTGGGGACAAGGTGGGGACAGGGTTAGGACAGGGTGGGGACAGGGTGGGGACAGGGTAGGGACAGGGTAGGACAGGGTGGGGGACAGGGTGGGGACAGGGTGGGGACAGGGTTAGGGTGGGGACAGGGTTAGGGACAGGGTTAGGACAGGGGGGGACAGGGGGGACAGGGTAGGGACAGGGTAGGGACAGGGTGGGGACAGGGTTAGGACAGGGACAGGGTGGGGACAGGGTGGGGACAGGGTAGGGACAGGGTAGGGACAGGGTTAGGACAGGGTGGGGACAGGGACTAGGACAGGGTAGGGACAGGGTTAGGACAGGGTGGGGACAGGGTGGGGTGGGGACAGGGTTAGGACAGGGTGGGGACAGGGTTAGGACAGGGTTAGGACAGGGTAGGGACAGGGTAGGGACAGGGTTAGGACAGGGTGGGGACAGGGTAGGGACAGGGTAGGGACAGGGTTGGGACAGGGTGGGGACAGGGTGGGACAGGTGGGGACAGGGTGGGGACAGGGTGGGGACAGGGTGGGGACAGGGTTAGGACAGGGTGGGGACAGGGTGGGGACAGGGTTAGGTCAGGGTGGGGACAGGGTGGGGACAGGGTTAGGACAGGGTTAGGACAGGGTGGGGACAGGGTGGGGACAGGGTGGGGACAGGGGGACAGGGTTAGGACAGGGTAGGGACAGGGTTAGGGACAGGGTTAGGACAGGGTGGGGACAGGGTAGGGACAGGGTAGGGACAGGGTGGGGACAGGGTTAGGACAGGTGGGGACAGGGTGGGGACAGGGTAGGGACAGGGTAGGGACAGGGTGGGGACAGGGTTAGGGACAGGGTAGGGACAGGGTAGGGACAGGGTGGGGACAGGGTGGGGACAGGGTTAGGGACAGGGTAGGGACAGGGTGGGGACAGGGTAGGGACAGGGTAGGGACAGGGTTAGGACAGGGTGGGGACAGGGTAGGGACAGGGTTAGGGACAGGGTGGGGACAGGGTGGGGACAGGGTAGGGACAGGGTTAGGACAGGGTTAGGACAGGGTAGGGACAGGGTTAGGACAGGGTGGGGACAGGGTGGGGACAGGGTAGGGACAGGGTTGGGACAGGGTGGGGACAGGGTAGGGACAGGGTTAGGACAGGGTAGGGACAGGGTTAGGACAGGGTGGGGACAGGGTAGGGACAGGGTTAGGACAGGGTGGGGACAGGGTAGGGACAGGGTAGGGACAGGGTTAGGACAGGGTAGGGACAGGGTAGGGACAGGGTAGGGACAGGGTGGGGACAGGGTAGGGACAGGGTTAGGACAGGGTTGGGACAGGGTGGGGACAGGGTAGGGACAGGGTAGGGACAGGGTTAGGACAGGGTAGGGACAAGGTTAGGACAGGGTAGGGACGGGGTTATGACAGGATAAGGGTTAGAGCTCAGGGTTTGGGATTATGGGTCAGGGGTTGGGGTCAGGGTTAGAGGTTAGGGGTCAGAGGTAAGGACATGGTTAGAGGTCTGAATTAAAGGGTCAGAGGTCAGAGGTTGGGGTCAGGGTGGTTGTAACTGACCTGAGAGGTGTCGTGGTTGAAGATGATGGAGTTGAGGTCTCCACAATTGTAGTGTTAGGGGTCATTAGTGTTAGGGGGACATTAGTGTTCGGGTTGTTAGTGTTCAGGGTCGTTAGTGTTCGGGGTCGTTAGTGTTAGGGGTCATTAGTGTTAGGGGGACATTAGTGTTCGGGGTTGTTAGTGTTCGGGGTCGTTAGTGTTCGGGGTCGTTAGTGTTCGGGGTCATTAGTGTTCGGGGTCGTTAGTGTTAGGGGTCGTTAGTGTTAGGGGTCATTAGTGTTAGGGGTCATTAGTGTTAGGGGTCGTTAGTGTTAGGGGTTGTTAGTGTTAGGGGTTAGGAGTAACGGGGTCAGGGTGGTCGTAACTGACCTGAGAGGTGTCGTGGTTAAAGATGATGGAGTTGAGGTCTCCACAGTTGTAGTGCTTGATGAGGTCCTCAGTGGTATAGGAGCCCTGCAGACTGCCTGCTCTCACACTCTCCTGCTGTACAAGGGTCTGGTTCAGGGCAAAGATCACCTGGAGATGAGGAAGATATGCAAATTGACTACATTAATCAATAATAAGAGGTAGGGAATCACATTTACTACATGAATCAATTATAAGAGGTAGGGAATCACATTTACTACATGAATCAATAATAAGAGGTAGGGAATCACAATGACTACATGAATCAATAATAAGAGGTAGGGAATCACATTGACTACATGAATCAATAATAAGAGGTAGGGAATCACATTGACTACATGAATCAATAATAAGAGGTAGGGAATCACATTGACTACATTAATCAATAAAAAAGGCTTTCCTAACACTACCCCCTCCCCTAACACTACCCCCTCTAACACTACCCCCCTCCACTAACACTACCCCCTCTAACACTACCCCCTTCCCCTAACACTACCCCCTCTAACACTACCCCCTACCCTAACACTACCCTCCTCTAACACTACCCCTCTAACACTACCCCCTACCCTAACACTACCCCCTACCCTAACACTACCCCCCTCCCCTAACACTACCCCCTCCCTAACACTACCCCCTACCCTAACACTACCACCCCCTAACACTACCCCCTAACACTACCCCTCCCCTAACACTACCCCCTCCCCCTAACACTACCCCCTACCCTAACACTACCCCCCTAACACTACCCCTAACACTACCCCCTCCACTAACACTACCCCCTCCCCTAACACTACCCCCTCCCTAACACTACCCCCTCCACTAACACTACCCCCTAACACTACCCCCACTGCCCTAACACTACCCCCCTAACACTACCCCCCTAACACTACCCCCTAACACTACCCCCCTCCACTAACACTACCCCCCTAACACTACCCCCACTAACCCCCTAACACTCCCCTAACACTACCCTCCTCCCCTAACACTACCCCCTCCACTAACACTATCCCCCCCTAACACTACCCCCACTCCCCTAACACTACCCCCCCAACACTACCCCCACTCCCCTAACACTACCCCCTTCCCTAACACTACCCCTCCCCTAACACTACCCCCCTAACACTACCCCTAACACTACCCCCTCCCTAACACTACCCCTCCCCTAACACTCAACCCCTCCCATCTATCTCTGATCACCATCCAGTCCTTCAGCTCCCTCAACCCTCCCATCTATCTGAACACCATCCAGTCCTTCAGCTCCCCTCAACCCCTCCCATCTATCTCTGATCACCATCCAGTCCTTCAGCTCCCCTCAACCCCTCCCATCTATCTCTGAACACCATCCAGTCCTTCAGCTCCCTCAACCCTCCCATCTATCTCTGAACAATATCCAGTCCTTCAGCTCCCTCAACCCCTCCCATCTATCTCTGAACACCATCCAGTCCCCTCCTTCAGCTCCCCTCAACCCTCCCATCTATCTCTGAACACCATCCAGTCCTTCAGCTCCCTCAACCCCTCCCATCTATCTCTGAACACCATCCAGTCCCCTCCTTCAGCTCCCCTCAACCCTCCCATCTATCTCTGAACACCATCCAGTCCTTCAGCTCCCTCAACCCTCCCATCTATCTGAACACCATCCAGTCCTTCAGCTCCCCTCAACCCCTCCCATCTATCTCTGATCACCATCCAGTCCTTCAGCTCCCCTCAACCCTCCCATCTATCTCTGAACACCATCCAGTCCTTCAGCTCCCTCAACCCTCCCAACTATCTCTGAACACCATCCAGTCCTTCAGCTCCCCTCAACCCCTCCCATCTATCTCTGAACACCATCCAGTCCTTCAGCTCCCCTCAACCCCTCCCATCTATCTCTGAACAATATCCAGTCCTTCAGCTCCCCTCAACCCCTCCCATCTATCTCTGAACACCATCCAGTCCCCTCCTTCAGCTCCCCTCAACCCTCCCATCTATCTCTGAACACCATCCAGTCCTTCAGCTCCCTCAACCCTCCCATCTATCGCTGAACACCATCCAGTCCCCTCCTTCAGCTCCCTCAACCCTCCCATCTATCTCTGAACACCATCCAGTCCCCTCCTTCAGCTCCCTCAACCCCTACCATCTATCTCTGAACACCATCCAGTCCTTCAGCTCCCCTCAACCCCTCCCATCTATCTGAACACCATCCAGTCCTTCAGCTCCCTCAACCCCTCCCATCTATCTCTGATCACCATCCAGTCCTTCAGCTCCCCTCAACCCCTCCCATCTATCTCTGATCACCATCCAGTCCTTCAGCTCCCCTCAACCCTCCCATCTATATCTGATCACCATCCAGTCCCCTCCTTCAGCTCCCTCAACCCCTCCCATCTATCTCTGAACACCACCCAGTCCTTCAGCTCCCTCAACCCTCCCATCTATCTCTGAACACCATCCAGTCCTTCAGCTCCCCTCAACCCCTCCCATCTATCTCTGAACACCATCCAGTCCTTCAGCTCCCCTCAAATCTATCTCTGAACACCATCCAGTCCCCTCCTTCAGCTCCCCTCAACCCCTCCCATCTATCTCTGAACACCATCCAGTCCTTCAGCTCCCTCAACCCCTCCCATCTATCTGAACACCATCCAGTCCTTCAGCTCCCCCTCAACCCCTCCCATCTATCTCTGATCACCATCCAGTCCTTCAGCTCCCCTCAACCCCTCCCATCTATCTCTGATCACCATCCAGTCCTTCAGCTCCCTCAACCCTCCCATCTATATCTGATCACCATCCAGTCCCCTCCTTCAGCTCCCGTCAACCCCTCCCATCTATCTCTGAACACCACCCAGTCCTTCAGCTCCCTCAACCCCTCCCATCTATCTCTGAACACCATCCAGTCCTTCAGCTCCCTCAACCCTCCCATCTATCTGAACACCATCCAGTCCTTCAGCTCCCCTCAACCCTCCCATCTATCTCTGATCACCATCCAGTCCTTCAGCTCCCCTCAACCCTCCCATCTATCTCTGAACACCATCCAGTCCTTCAGCTCCCTCAACCCTCCCAACTATCTCTGAACACCATCCAGTCCTTCAGCTCCCTCAACCCCTCCCATCTATCTCTGAACACCATCCAGTCCTTCAGCTCCCCTCAACCCTCCCATCTATCTCTGAACAATATCCAGTCCTTCAGCTCCCCTCAACCCTCCCATCTATCTCTGAACACCATCCAGTCCCCTCCTTCAGCTCCCCTCAACCCCTCCCATCTATCTCTGAACACCATCCAGTCCGTCAGCTCCCTCAACCCCTCCCATCTATCTCTGAACACCATCCAGTCCCCTCCTTCAGCTCCCCTCAACCCCTCCCATCTATCTCTGAACACCATCCAGTCCCCTCCTTCAGCTCCCCTCAACCCCTACCATCTATCTCTGAACACCATCCAGTCCTTCAGCTCCCCCTCAACCCCTCCCATCTATCTGAACACCATCCAGTCCTTCAGCTCCCCTCAACCCTCCCATCTATCTCTGATCACCATCCAGTCCTTCAGCTCCCCTCAACCCCTCCCATCTATCTCTGATCACCATCCAGTCCTTCAGCTCCCCTCAACCCTCCCATCTATATCTGATCACCATCCAGTCCCCTCCTTCAGCTCCCCTCAACCCCTCCCATCTATCTCTGAACACCACCCAGTCCTTCAGCTCCCCTCAACCCCTCCCATCTATCTCTGAACACCATCCAGTCCTTCAGCTCCCTCAACCCTCCCATCTATCTCTGAACACCATCCAGTCCTTCAGCTCCCTCAAATCTATCTCTGAACACCATCCAGTCCCCCCTTCAGCTCCCCTCAACCCCTCCCATCTATCTCTGAACACCATCCAGTCCTTCAGCTCCCCTCAACCCCTCCCAACTATCTCTGAACACCATCCAGTCCTTCAGCTCCCCTCAACCCCTCCCATCTATCTCTGAACACCATCCAGTCCTTCAGCTCCCCTCAACCCCTCCCATCTATCTCTGAACAATATCCAGTCCTTCAGCTCCCCTCAACCCCTCCCATCTATCTCTGAACACCATCCAGTCCCCTCCTTCAGCTCCCCTCAACCCCTCCCATCTATCTCTGAACACCATCCAGTCCTTCAGCTCCCCTCAACCCCTCCCATCTATCTCTGAACACCATCCAGCCCCCTCCTTCAGCCCCTCAACCCCTCCCATCTATCTCTGAACACCATCCAGTCCCCTCCTTCAGCTCCCCTCAACCCCTAACATCTATCTCTGAACACCATCCAGTCCTTCAGCTCCCCTCAACCCCTCCCATCTATCTGAACACCATCCAGCCTTCAGCTCCCTCAACCCCTCCCATCTATCTCTGATCACCATCCAGTCCTTCAGCTCCCTCAACCCCTCCCATCTATCTCTGATCACCATCCAGTCCTTCAGCTCCCCTCAACCCCTCCCATCTATATCTGATCACCATCCAGTCCCCTCCTTCTGCTCCCCTCAACCCCTCCCATCTATCTCTGAACACCACCCAGTCCTTCAGCTCCCCTCAACCCCTCCCATCTATCTCTGAACACATCCAGTCCTTCAGCTCCCTCAACCCCTCCCATCTATCTCTGAACACCATCCAGTCCTCAGCCCCTCAACCCTCCCATCTATCTCTGAACACTATCCAGTCCCCTCCTTCAGCCCCCTCAACCCCTCCCATCTATCTCTGAACACCATCCAGTCCTTCAGCTCCCCTCAACCCCTCCCATCTATCTCTGAACACCATCCAGTCCTTCAGCTCCCTCAACCCCTCCCATCTATCTCTGAACACCATCCAGTCCTTCAGCTCCCCTCAACCCCTCCCATCTATCTCTGAACACCATCCAGTCCCCTCCTTCAGCTCCCCTCAACCCTCCCTCTCTGAACACCATCCAGTCCTCCCTCAACCCCTCCCATCTATCTCTGAACACCATCCAGTCCCCTCCTTCAGCTCCCCTCAACCCCTCCCATCTATCTCTGAACACCATCCAGTCCTTCAGCTCCCCTCAACCCCTCCCATCTATCTGAACACCATCCAGTCCTTCAGCTCCCCTCAACCCCTCCCATCTATCTCTGATCACCATCCAGTCCTTCAGCTCCCCTCAACCCTCCCATCTATCTCTGAACACCATCCAGTCCTTCAGCTCCCTCAACCCCTCCCAACTATCTCTGAACACCATCCAGTCCTTCAGCTCCCTCAACCCCTCCCATCTATCTCTGAACACCATCCAGTCCTTCAGCTCCCCTCAACCCCTCCCATCTATCTCTGAAAATATCCAGTCCTTCAGCTCCCCTCAACCCCTCCCATCTATCTCTGAACACCATCCAGTCCCCTCCTTCAGCTCCCCTCAACCCTCCCATCTATCTCTGAACACCATCCAGTCCTTCAGCTCTCCCATCTATCTGAACACCATCCAGTCCCCCTCCTTCAGCTCCCCTCAACCCCTCCCATCTATCTCTGAACACCATCCAGTCCCCTCCTTCAGCTCCCCTCAACCCCTACCATCTATCTCTGAACACCATCCAGTCCTTCAGCTTCCCTCAACCCTCCCATCTATCTGAACACCATCCAGTCCTTCAGCTCCCTCAACCCCTCCCATCTATCTCTGATCACCATCCAGTCCTTCAGCTCCCCTCAACCCCTCCCATCTATCTCTGATCACCATCCAGTCCTTCAGCTCCCCTCAACCCTCCCATCTATATCTGATCACCATCCAGTCCCCTCCTTCAGCTCCCCTCAACCCTCCCATCTATCTCTGAACACCACCCAGTCCTTCAGCTCCCCTCAACCCCTCCCATCTATCTCTGAACACCATCCAGTCCTTCAGCTCCCCTCAACCCCTCCCATCTATCTCTGAACACCATCCAGTCCTTCAGCACCCCTCAAATCTATCTCTGAACACCATCCAGTCCCCTCCTTCAGCTCCCCTCAACCCTCCCATCTATCTCTGAACACCATCCAGTCCTTCAGCTCCCTCAACCCCTCCCATCTATCTGAACACCATCCAGTCCTTCAGCTCCCCTCAACCCCTCCCATCTATCTCTGATCACCATCCAGTCCTTCAGCTCCCTCAACCCCTCCCATCTATCTCTGATCACCATCCAGTCCTTCAGCTCCCCTCAACCCTCCCATCTATATCTGATCACCATCCAGTCCCCTCCTTCAGCTCCCTCAACCCCTCCCATCTATCTCTGAACACCATCCAGTCCTTCAGCTCCCTCAACCTCTCCCATCTATCTCTGAACACCATCCAGTCCTTCAGCTCCCCTCAACCCCTCCCATCTATCTGAACACCATCCCCTCAGCTCCCTCAACCCCTCCCATCTATCTCTGATCACCCCCTCAACCCCTCCCATCTATCTCTGAACACCATCCAGTCCTTCAGCTCCCTCAACCCCTCCCAACTATCTCTGAACACCATCCAGTCCTTCAGCTCCCCTCAACCCCTCCCATCTATCTCTGAACACCATCCAGTCCTTCAGCTCCCCTCAACCCTCCCATCTATCTCTGAACAATATCCAGTCCTTCAGCTCCCCTCAACCCTCCCATCTATCTCTGAACACCATCCAGTCCCCTCCTTCAGCTCCCTCAACCCCTCCCATCTATCTCTGAACACCATCCAGTCCGTCAGCTCCCTCAACCCTCCCATCTATCTCTGAACACCATCCAGTCCCCCTCCTTCAGCTCCCCTCAACCCCTCCCATCTATCTCTGAACACCATCCAGTCCCCTCCTTCAGCTCCCCTCAACCCCTACCATCTATCTCTGAACACCATCCAGTCCTTCAGCTCCCCTCAACCCTCCCATCTATCTGAACACCATCCAGTCCTTCAGCTCCCCTCAACCCCTCCCATCTATCTCTGATCACCATCCAGTCCTTCAGCTCCCTCAACCCTCCCATCTATCTCTGATCACCATCCAGTCCTTCAGCTCCCCTCAACCCTCCCATCTATATCTGATCACCATCCAGTCCCCTCCTTCAGCTCCCCTCAACCCCTCCAGTCTATCTCTGAACACCACCCAGTCCTTCAGCTCCCCTCAACCCCTCCCATCTATCTCTGAACACCATCCAGTCCTTCAGCTCCCCTCAACCCCTCCCATCTATCTCTGAACACCATCCAGTCCTTCAGCTCCCCTCAAATCTATCTCTGAACACCATCCAGTCCCCTCCTTCAGCTCCCCTCAACCCCTCCCATCTATCTCTGAACACCATCCAGTCCTTCAGCTCCCCTCAACCCCTCCCATCTATCTGAACACCATCCAGTCCTTCAGCTCCCCTCAACCCCTCCCATCTATCTCTGATCACCATCCAGTCCTTCAGCTCCCCTCAACCCCTCCCATCTATCTCTGATCACCATCCAGTCCTTCAGCTCCCCTCAACCCCTCCCATCTATATCTGATCACCATCCAGTCCCCTCCTTCAGCTCCCCTCAACCCCTCCCATCTATCTCTGAACACCACCCAGTCCTTCAGCTCCCCTCAACCCCTCCCATCTATCTCTGAACACCATCCAGTCCTTCAGCTCCCTCAACCCCTCCCATCTATCTCTGAACACCATCCAGTCATTCAGCTCCCTCAACCCCTCCCATCTATCTGAACACCATCCAGTCCTTCAGCTCCCCTCAACCCCTCCCATCTATCTCTGATCACCATCCAGTCCTTCAGCTCCCCTCAACCCCTCCCATCTATCTCTGAACACCATCCAGTCCTTCAGCTCCCTCAACCCTCCCAACTATCTCTGAACACCATCCAGTCCTTCAGCTCCCCTCAACCCCTCCCATCTATCTCTGAACACCATCCAGTCCTTCAGCTCCCCTCAACCCCTCCCATCTATCTCTGAACAATATCCAGTCCTTCAGCTCCCCTCAACCCTCCCATCTATCTCTGAACACCATCCAGTCCCTCCTTCAGCTCCCCTCAACCCCTCCCATCTATCTCTGAACACCATCCAGTCCTTCAGCTCCCCTCAACCCTCCCATCTATCTCTGAACACCATCCAGTCCCCCTCCTTCAGCTCCCCTCAACCCCTCCCATCTATCTCTGAACACCATCCAGTCCCCTCCTTCAGCTCCCTCAACCCCTAACATCTATCTCTGAACACCATCCAGTCCTTCAGCTCCCCTCAACCCCTCCCATCTATCTGAACACCATCCAGTCCTTCAGCTCCCTCAACCCCTCCCATCTATCTCTGATCACCATCCAGTCCTTCAGCTCCCCTCAACCCCTCCCATCTATCTCTGATCACCATCCAGTCCTTCAGCTCCCCTCAACCCCTCCCATCTATATCTGATCACCATCCAGTCCCTCCTTCAGCTCCCCTCAACCCCTCCCATCTATCTCTGAACACCACCCAGTCCTTCAGCCCCTCAACCCCTCCCATCTATCTCTGAACACCATCCAGTCCTTCAGCTCCCCTCAACCCCTCCCATCTATCTCTGAACACATCCAGTCCTTCAGCTCCCCTCAAATCTATCTCTGAACACCATCCAGTCCCCTCCTTCAGCTCCCCTCAACCCCTCCCATCTATCTCTGAACACCATCCAGTCCTTCAGCTCCCTCAACCCCTCCCATCTATCTGAACACCATCCAGTCCTTCAGCTCCCCTCAACCCTCCCATCTATCTCTGATCACCATCCAGTCCTTCAGCTCCCCTCAACCCCTCCCATCTATCTCTGATCACCATCCAGTCCTTCAGCTCCCTCAACCCCTCCCATCTATATCTGATCACCATCCAGTCCCCTCCTTCAGCCCCTCAACCCCTCCCATCTATCTCTGAACACCACCCAGTCCTTCAGCTCCCCTCAACCCCTCCCATCTATCTCTGAACACCATCCAGTCCTTCAGCTCCCCTCAACCCCTCCCATCTATCTCTGAACACCATCCAGTCATTCAGCTCCCCTCAACCCCTCCCATCTATCTGAACACCATCCAGTCCTTCAGCTCCCCTCAACCCCTCCCATCTATCTCTGATCACCATCCAGTCCTTCAGCTCCCCTCAACCCCTCCCATCTATCTCTGAACACCATCCAGTCCTTCAGCTCCCCTCAACCCCTCCCAACTATCTCTGAACACCATCCAGTCCTTCAGCTCCCCTCAACCCCTCCCATCTATCTCTGAACACCATCCAGTCCTTCAGCTCCCCTCAACCCCTCCCATCTATCTCTGAACAATATCCAGTCCTTCAGCTCCCCTCAACCCCTCCCATCTATCTCTGAACACCATCCAGTCCCCTCCTTCAGCTCCCCTCAACCCCTCCCATCTATCTCTGAACACCATCCAGTCCTTCAGCTCCCCTCAACCCCTCCCATCTATCTCTGAACACCATCCAGTCCCCCTCCTTCAGCTCCCCTCAACCCCTCCCATCTATCTCTGAACACCATCCAGTCCCCTCCTTCAGCTCCCCTCAACCCCTAACATCTATCTCTGAACACCATCCAGTCCTTCAGCTCCCCTCAACCCCTCCCATCTATCTGAACACCATCCAGTCCTTCAGCTCCCTCAACCCCCTCCCATCTATCTCTGATCACCATCCAGTCCTTCAGCTCCCTCAACCCCTCCCATCTATCTCTGATCACCATCCAGTCCTTCAGCTCCCCTCAACCCCTCCCATCTATATCTGATCACCATCCAGTCCCCTCCTTCAGCTCCCCTCAACCCCTCCCATCTATCTCTGAACACCACCCAGTCCTTCAGCTCCCCTCAACCCCTCCCATCTATCTCTGAACACCATCCAGTCCTTCAGCTCCCCTCAACCCCTCCCATCTATCTCTGAACACCATCCAGTCCTTCAGCTCCCCTCAACCCCTCCCATCTATCTCTGAACACTATCCAGTCCCCTCCTTCAGCTCCCCTCAACCCCTCCCATCTATCTCTGAACACCATCCAGTCCTTCAGCTCCCTCAACCCCTCCCATCTATCTGAACACCATCCAGTCCTTCAGCTCCCCTCAACCCCTCCCATCTATCTCTGATCACCATCCAGTCCTTCAGCTCCCCTCAACCCCTCCCATCTATCTCTGATCACCATCCAGTCCTTCAGCTCCTCAACCCCTCCCATCTATATCTGATCACCATCCAGTCCCCTCCTTCAGCTCCCCTCAACCCCTCCCATCTATCTCTGAACACCACCCAGTCCTTCAGCTCCCCCTCAACCTCTCCCATCTATCTCTGAACACCATCCAGTCCTTCAGCTCCCTCAACCCCTCCCATCTATCTCTGAACACCATCCAGTCCTTCAGCTCCCCTCAACCCCTCCCATCTATCTCTAAACACCATCCAGTCCCCTCCTTCAGCTCCCCTCAACCCTCCCATCTATCTCTGAACACCATCCAGTCCCCTCCTTCAGCTCCCCTCAACCCCTACCATCTATCTCTGAACACCATCCAGTCCTTCAGCTCCCCTCAACCCCTCCCATCTATCTGAACACCATCCAGTCCTTCAGCTCCCTCAACCCCTCCCATCTATCTCTGATCACCATCCAGTCCTTCAGCTCCCTCAACCCCTCCCATCTATCTCTGAACACCATCCAGTCCCCTCCTTCAGCTCCCCTCAACCCCTCCCATCTATCTCTGAACACCATCCAGTCGCCTCCTTCAGCTCCCCTCAACCCCTCCCATCTATCTCTGAACACCATCCAGTCCTTCAGCTCCCCTCAACCCCTCCCATCTATCTCTGAACACCATCCAGTCCTTCAGCTCCCCTCAACCCCTCCCATCTATCTCTGATCACCATCCAGTCCCCTCCTTCAGCTCCCTCAACCCCTCCCATCTATCTCTGAACACCATCCAGTCCTTCAGCTCCCCTCAACCCCTCCCATCTATCTCTGAACACCATCCAGTCCTCCTTCAGCTCCCTCAACCCTCCCATCTATTTCTGAACACCATCCAGTCCTTCAGCTCCCCTCAACCCCTCCCATCTATCTCTGAACACCATCCAGTACTTCAGCTACCCTCAACCCCTCCCATCTATCTCTGAACACCATCCAGTCCTTCAGCTCCCATGAACCCCTCCCAACTATCTCTGAACACCATCCAGTCCTTCAGCTCCCCTCAACCCCTCCCATCTATCTCTGAACACCATCCAGTCCTTCAGCTCCCCTGAACCCCTCCCAACTATCTCTGAACACCATCCAGTCCTTCAGCTCCCCTCAACCCCTCCCATCTATCTCTGATCACCATCCAGTCCTTCAGCTCCCCTCAACCCCTCCCATCTATCTCTGATCACCATCCAGTCCTTCAGCTCCCCTCAACCCCTCCCATCTATATCTGATCACCATCCAGTCCCCTCCTTCAGCTCCCCTCAACCCCTCCCATCTATCTCTGAACACCACCCAGTCCTTCAGCTCCCCTCAACCCCTCCCATCTATCTCTGAACACCATCCAGTCCTTCAGCTCCCCTCAACCCATCCCATCTATCTCTGAACACCATCCAGTCCTTTAGCTACCCTCAACCCCTCCCATCTATCTCTGAACACCATCCAGTCCTTCAGCTCCCCTCAACCCCTCCCATCTATCTCTGAACACCATCCAGTCCCCTCCTTCATCTCCCCTCAACCCCTCCCATCTATTTCTGAACACCATCCAGTCCTTCAGCTCCCCTCAACCCCTCCCATCTATCTCTGAACACCATCCAGTCCTTCAGCTCCCCTCAACCCCTCCCATCTATCTCTGAACACCATCCAGTCCTTCAGCTCCCTCAACCCCTCCCAACTATCTCTGAACACCATCCAGTCCTTCAGCTCCCTCAACCCCTCCCATCTATCTCTGAACACCATCCAGTCCTTCAGCTCCCCTCAACCCCTCCCATCTATCTCTGAACACCATCCAGTCCTTCAGCTCCCCTCAAACCCTCCCATCTATCTCTGAACACCATCCAGTCCCCTCCTTCAGCTCCCCTCAACCCCTCCCATCTATCTCTGAACACCATCCAGTCCTTTAGCTACCCTCAACCCCTCCCATCTATCTCTGAACACCATCCAGTCCTTCAGCTCCCCTCAACCCCTCCCATCTATCTCTGAACACCATCCAGTCGCCTCCTTCAGCTCCCCTCAACCCCTCCCATCTATCTCTGAACACCATCCAGTCCTTCAGCTCCCCTCAACCCCTCCCATCTATCTCTGAACACCATCCAGTCCTTCAGCTCCCTCAACCCCTCCCATCTATCTCTGAACACCATCCAGTCCTTCAGCTCCCTCAACCCCTCCCCTCTATCTCTGAACACCATCCAGTCCTTCAGCTACCCTCAACCCCTCCCATCTATCTCTGAACACCATCCAGTCCTTCAGCTCCCTCAACCCCTCCCATCTATCTCTGAACACCATCCAGTCCTTCAGCTCCCCTCAACCCCTCCCATCTATCTCTGAACACCATCCAGTCCTTCAGCTCCCCTCAACCCCTCCCATCTATCTCTGAACACCATCCAGTCCTTCAGCTCCCCTCAACCCCTCCCATCTATCTCTGAACACCATCCAGTCCTTCAGCTCCCCTCAACCCCTCCCATCTATCTCTGAACACCATCCAGTCCCCTCCTTCAGCTCCCCTCAACCCCTCCCATCTATCTCTGATCACCATCCAGTTTGATTTGTATTTTCCATTTCTTTTTCCAACTGAACCTTTCCATGCTTATAGTTTCTATTTCAAGATATACATTTATTTTGCTACGAGTATTATTATATTGTAGATCGATTGACTTTTCAGATCACCCAGCAGTGCTATCTGCAGAGGTAGCTCACGGTACAGTAAATGTTGCAATACTTCAGCCATTCCTGAACCTGCGACCAAAAACAAGCTACATATGGACAATACCAATACAAGTGAACTAATGACTCTGTCTCTTCGCAGCAAAATCTGCAGAGCTGGAATGGTTGGTTTCCCCAATATATATATATATATATATATATATATATATATATAACATTTTATTGGCTGCAAGATTTTTGTATAATAATTGAAAAGTGAAAAATTCAAAGTTTGAATTGAAAAAACGTCAAGGATCACAGTTTTATAATTGAATAAGCTGGTTACATCTTGAGGACACTGTAACGGCATTCCTCCTCTTCTTCTGAGGAAGAGTAGCAAGGATCGGTCCAAAACGCATCGTGGTAAGTGTCCGTGATACTTTTATAATAACTGAACATGACTCAATACAAAAATAACAAAGTGAATGGAAACGAAAACCGAAACAGTCCTGAATGTTGACACAAACAACAAAACAGAAAACAATCACCCACAAAACACAGGTGAGGAAAGGCTACCTAAGTATGGTTCTCAATCAGAGACAACTAACGACACCTGCCACAAAACACAGGTGAGGAAAGGCTACCTAAGTATGGTTCTCAATCAGAGACAACTAACGACACCTGCCACAAAACACAGGTGGGGAAAGGCTGCCTAAGTATGGTTCTCAATCAGAGACAACCAACAACACCTGCCTCTGATTGAGAACCACACCAGGCCAAACACATAAACACAACATAGAAAAACGAACATAGACTACCCACCCCAACTCACGCCCTGACCATACTAAAACAAAAACATAACAAAAGAACGAAGGTCAGAACGTGGCGGACACCAAGACTCCAAAAATATAATTACACGCAACCTCTGTAGGCCGTCATTGTAAATAAGAATTTGTTCTTAACTGACTTGCCTAGTTAAATAAAGGTTAAATTAAATTAATACGAAAAAACTCAATGCCAACAAGTTATTTGGAAGGGTTGCCAGAAGACAAACGTAAGTGCCTGGAACCAGGTCACTGGAACCAGGTGCTATGGTCTGATTAGACTAAAATAGAGCTTATTGGCAACAGACACCAGAGGTGGGTTTGGAGTAAAAAGAACCATAGTCATGCAGAAAATAACCTAATCCCCACTGGGTAGTATCGTGGATCGGTGTAGTATAGTGGATCTGTGTAGTATAGTGGATATGTGTAGTATAGTGGATATGTGTAGTATAGTGGATCTGTGTAGTATAGTGGATCTGTGTAGTATAGTGGGTATGTGTAGTATAGTGGATCTGTGTAGTATAGTGGATCTGTGTAGTATAGTGGATATGTGTAGTATAGTGGATCTGTGTAGTATAGTGAATATGTGTAGTATAGTGGATCTGTGTAGTATAGTAGATCTGGGTAGTATCGTGGATCTGTGTAGTATAGTGAATATGTGTAGTATAGTGGATCTGTGTAGTATAGTGGATCTGGGCAGTATAGTGGATCTGTGTAGTATAGTGGATCTGTGTAGTATAGTGGGTCTGGGTAGTATAGTGGGTCTGTGTAGTATAGTGGATCTGTGTAGTATAGTGGATCTGGGTAGTATAGTGGATCTGTGTAGTATAGTGGATCTGGGTAGTATAGTGGATCTGTGTAGTATAGTGGATCTGTGTAGTATAGTGGATCTGTGTAGTATAGTGGATCTGGGCAGTATAGTGGATCTGTGTAGTATGGTGGATCTGTGTAGTATAGTGGATATGTGTAGTATAGTGGATCTGGGTAGTATGGTGGAAATGTGTAGTATAGTGGATCTGTGTAGTATAGTGGATATGTGTAGTATAGTGGATATGTGTAGTATAGTGGATATGTGTAGTATAGTGGATCTGTGTAGTATAGTGGATCTGGGTAGTATAGTGGAAAGGTGTACTATAGTGGATCTGTGTAGTATAGTGGATATGTGTAGTATAGTGGATATGTGTAGTATAGTGGATCTGGGCAGTATAGTGGATCTGTGTAGTATAGTGGATCTGTGTAGTATAGTGGATCTGGGCAGTATAGTGGATCTGTGTAGTATAGTGGATATGTGTAGTATAGTGGATCTGTGTAGTATAGTGGATCTGTGTAGTATAGTGGATATGTGTAGTATAGTGGATATGTGTAGTATAGTGGATCTGTGTAGTATAGTGGATCTGGGTAGTATAGTGGAAATGTGTAGTATAGTGGATCTGTGTAGTATAGTGGATATGTGTAGTATAGTGGATATGTGTAGTATAGTGGATATGTGTAGTATAGTGGATCTGTGTAGTATAGTGGATCTGTGTAGTATAGTGGAGCTGTGTAGTATAGTGGATCTGGCTAGTATAGTGGACATGTGTAGTATAGTGGCGGATCTGTGTAGTATAGTGGATATGTTTAGTATAGTGGACCTGTGTCGAATAGTGGATCAGTGTAGTATAGTGGATCTGTGTAGTATAGTGGATCTGTGTAGTATAGTGGTGGATCGGTGTAGTATCGTGGTGGATCGGTGTAGTATAGCAGATCTGTTAAGTATAGTGGATCTGTGTAGTATAGTGGATCTGTGTAGTATAGTGGGTCTGTGTAGTATAGTGGATCTAGGTAGTATAGTGGATATGTGTAGTATAGTGGATCTGTGTAGTATAGTGGATCTGTGTAGTATAGTGGGTATGTGTAGTATAGTGGATCTGTGTAGTATAGTGGATCTGTGTAGTATAGTGGATATGTGTAGTATAGTGGATCTGTGTAGTATAGTGAATATGTGTAGTATAGTGGATCTGTGTAGTATAGTAGATCTGGGTAGTATCGTGGATCTGTGTAGTATAGTGAATATGTGTAGTATAGTGGATCTGTGTAGTATAGTGGATCTGGGCAGTATAGTGGATCTGTGTAGTATAGTGGATCTGTGTAGTATAGTGGGTCTGGGTAGTATAGTGGGTCTGTGTAGTATAGTGGATCTGTGTAGTATAGTGGATCTGGGTAGTATAGTGGATCTGTGTAGTATAGTGGATCTGGGTAGTATAGTGGATCTGTGTAGTATAGTGGATCTGTGTAGTATAGTGGATCTGTGTAGTATAGTGGATCTGGGCAGTATAGTGGATCTGTGTAGTATAGTGGATCTGTGTAGTATAGTGGATATGTGTAGTATAGTGGATCTGGGTAGTATGGTGGAAATGTGTAGTATAGTGGATCTGTGTAGTATAGTGGATATGTGTAGTATAGTGGATATGTGTAGTATAGTGGATATGTGTAGTATAGTGGATCTGTGTAGTATAGTGGATCTGGGTAGTATAGTGGAAAGGTGTACTATAGTGGATCTGTGTAGTATAGTGGATATGTGTAGTATAGTGGATATGTGTAGTATAGTGGATCTGGGCAGTATAGTGGATCTGTGTAGTATAGTGGATCTGTGTAGTATAGTGGATCTGGGCAGTATAGTGGATCTGTGTAGTATAGTGGATATGTGTAGTATAGTGGATCTGTGTAGTATAGTGGATCTGTGTAGTATAGTGGATATGTGTAGTATAGTGGATATGTGTAGTATAGTGGATCTGTGTAGTATAGTGGATCTGGGTAGTATAGTGGAAATGTGTAGTATAGTGGATCTGTGTAGTATAGTGGATATGTGTAGTATAGTGGATATGTGTAGTATAGTGGATATGTGTAGTATAGTGGATCTGTGTAGTATAGTGGATCTGGGCAGTATAGTGGATCTGTGTAGTATAGTGGATCTGTGTAGTATAGTGGAGCTGTGTAGTATAGTGGATCTGGCTAGTATAGTGGACATGTGTAGTATAGTGGCGGATCTGTGTAGTATAGTGGATATGTTTAGTATAGTGGACCTGTGTCGAATAGTGGATCAGTGTAGTATAGTGGATCTGTGTAGTATAGTGGATCTGTGTAGTATAGTGGTGGATCGGTGTAGTATCGTGGTGGATCGGTGTAGTATAGCAGATCTGTTAAGTATAGTGGATCTGTGTAGTATAGTGGATCTGTGTAGTATAGTGGGTCTGTGTAGTATAGTGGATCTAGGTAGTATAGTGGATATGTGTAGTATAGTGGATATGTGTAGTATAGTGGATCTGTGTAGTATAGTGGATCTGGGTAGTATAGTGGATCTGGGTAGTATAATGGATCTGTGTAGTATAGTGGATATGTGTAGTATAGTGGATCCGTGTAGTATAGTGGATCTGGGCAGTATAGTGGATCTGTGTAGTATAGTGTATCTGGGTAGTATAGTGGAAATGTGTAGTATAGTGGCGGATCTGTGTAGTATAGTGGATATGTTTAGTATAGTGGATCTGTGTCGAATAGTGGATCATCTGTGTAGTATAGTGGTGGATCAGTGTAGTATCGTGGTGGATCGGTGTCGTATAGCAGATCTGTGTAGTATAGTGGATCTGTATAGTATAGTGGTGGATCTGTGTAGTATAGTGGATCTGTGTAGTATAGTGGATCTGGGTAGTATAGTGGATATGTGTAGTATAGTGGATCTGTGTAGTATAGTGGATCCGGGCAGTATAGTGGATCTGTGTAGTATAGTGTAGTATAGTGGATCTGGGTAGTATAGTGGATATGTGTAGTATAGTGGCGGATCTTTGTAGTATAGTGGATATGTGGAGTATAGTGGATCTGTGTCGAATAGTGGATCGGTGTAGTATAGTGGATCTGGGTACTATAGTGGATATGTGTAGTATAGTGGTGGATCTGTGTAGTATAGTGGATCTGTGTAGTATAGTGTATCTGTGTAGTATAGTGGATCTGTGTAGTATAGTGGTGGATATGTGTTGTATAGTGATGGATATGTGTAGTATAGTGGATATGTGTAGTATAGTGGTGGATATGTGTAGTATAGTGGATCTGTGTAGTATAGTGGATCTGTGTAGTATAGTGGATCTGTGAAGTATAGTGGATCTGTGTAGTATAGTGGATTTGTGTAGTATAGTGGATCTGTGTAGTATAGTGGATCTGGGCAGTATAGGTGATATGTGTAGTATAGTGGTGGATCTGTGTAGTATAGGTGATATGTGTAGTATAGTGGTGGATCTGTGTAGTATAGGTGATATGTGTAGTATAGTGGTGGATCGGTGTAGTATAGTGGTGGATCTGTGTAGTATAGTGGATATGTGTAGTATAGTGGATCGGTGTAGTATAGTGGTGGGTCTGTGCAGTATAGTGGCAGATCTGTGTAGTATAGTGGATCTGTGTAGTATAGTGGTGGATATGTGTAGTATAGTGGTGGATTTGTGTAGTATAGTGGATTTGTGTAGTATAGTGGATCTGTGTAGTATAGTAGTGGATCTGTGTAGTATAGTGGTGGATCTGTGTAGTATAGTGGTGGATATGTGTAGTATAGTGGATCTGTGTAGTATAGTGGGTCTGTGTAGTATAGTGGATCTAGGTAGTATAGTGGATATGTGTAGTATAGTGGACCTGGGTAGTATAGTGGATCTGCATAGTATAGTGGATCTGGGTAGTATAGTGGATCTGGGTAGTATAGTGGATCTGTGTAGTATAGTGGATCTGTGTAGTATAGTGGATTTGTGTAGTATAGTGGATCTGTGTAGTATAGTGGATCTGGGCAGTATAGGTGATATGTGTAGTATAGTGGTGGATCTGTGTAGTATAGGTGATATGTGTAGTATAGTGGTGGATCTGTGTAGTATAGGTGATATGTGTAGTATAGTGGTGGATCGGTGTAGTATAGTTGTGGATATGTGTAGTATAGTGGTGGATCTGTGTAGTATAGTGGATATGTGTAGTATAGTGGATCGGTGTAGTATAGTGGTGGGTCTGTGCAGTATAGTGGCAGATCTGTGTAGTATAGTGGATCTGTGTAGTATAGTGGTGGATATGTGTAGTATAGTGGTGGATTTGTGTAGTATAGTGGATTTGTGTAGTATAGCGGATCTGTGTAGTATAGTAGTGGATCTGTGTAGTATAGTGGTGGATCTGTGTAGTATAGTAGTGGATCTGTGTAGTATAGTGTTGGATCTGTGTAGTATAGTGGTGGATCTGTGTAGTATAGTGGATCTGTGTAGTATAGTGGATCTGTGTAGTATAGTGGTGGATCTGTGTAGTATAGTGGTGGATCTGTGTAGTATAGTGGTGGATCTGTGTAGTATAGTGGTGGATCTGTGTAGTATAGTGGATCTGTGTAGTATAGTGGATCTGTGTAGTATAGTGGTGGATCTGTGTAGTATAGTGGATCTGTGTAGTATAGTGTTGGATCTGTGTAGTATAGTGGACATGTGTAGTATAGTGGATCTGTGTAGTATAGTGGTGGATCTGTGTATTATAGTGGATCTGTGTAGTATAGTGGTGGATCTGTGTAGTATAGTGGTGGATATGTGTAGTATAGTGGATCTGTGTAGTATAGTGGTGGATCTGTGTAGTATAGTTGTGGGTATGTGTAGTATAGTGGGTCTGTGTAGTATAGTGGATATGTGTAGTATAGTGGACCTGGGTAGTATAGTGGATCTGCATAGTATAGTGGATCTGGGTAGTATAGTGGATCTGGGTAGTATAGTGGATCTGGGTAGTATAGTGGATATGTGTAGTATAGTGGGTATGTGTAGTATAGTGGATCTGTGTAGTATAGTGGATCTGGGTAGTATAGTGGATCTGTGTAGTATAGTGGATCTGGGTAGTATAGTGGGTATGTGTAGTATGGTGAATATGTGTAGTATAGTGGATCTGTGTAGTATAGTGGACCTGGGTAGTATAGTGGATCTGCATAGTATAGTGGATCTGGGTAGTATAGTGGATCTGGGTAGTATAGTGGATGTGTGTAGTATAGTGGATCTGTGTAGTATAGTGGATCTGGGTAGTATAGTGGATATGTGTAGTATAGTGGGTATGTGTAGTATAGTGGATCTGTGTAGTATAGTGGATCTGTGTAGTATAGTGGATCTGGGTAGTATAGTGGATCTGGGCAGTATAGTGGATCTGTGTAGTATAGTGTATCTGGGTAGTATAGTGGTGGATCGGTGTAGTATCGTGGTGGATCGGTGTCGTATAGCAGATCTGTGTAGTATAGTGGATCTGTATAGTATAGTGGTGGATCTGTGTAGTATAGTGGATCTGTGTAGTATAGTGGATCTGGGTAGTATAGTGGATATGTGTAGTATAGTGGATCTGTGTAGTATAGTGGATCCGGGCAGTATAGTGGATCTGTGTAGTATAGTGTAGTATAGTGAATCTGGGTAGTATAGTGGATATGTGTAGTATAGTGGCGGATCTGTGTAGTATAGTGGATATGTGTAGTATAGTGGATCTGTGTCGAATAGTGGATCAGTGTAGTATAGTGGATCTGTGTAGTATAGTGGATCTGTGTAGTATAGTGGTGGATCGGTGTAGTATAGTGGTGGATCTGTGTAGTATAGTGGATCTGTGTAGTATAGTGGATCTGTGTAGTATAGTGGTGGATATGTGTTGTATAGTGGTGGATATGTGTAGTATAGTGGATCTGTGTAGTATAGTGGTGGATATGTGTAGTATAGTGGATCTGTGTAGTATAGTGGATCTGTGTAGTATAGTGGATCTGTGTAGTATAGTGGATCTGTGTAGTATAGTGGATTTATGTAGTATAGTGGATCTGTGTAGTATAGTGGATCTGGGCAGTATAGGTGATATGTGTAGTATAGTGGTGGATCTGTGTAGTATAGGTGATATGTGTAGTATAGTGGTGGAACGGTGTAGTATAGTTGCGGATCTGTGTAGTATAGTGGTGGATCTGTGTAGTATAGTGGATCTGTGTAGTATAGTGGATCGGTGTAGTATAGTGGCAGATCTGTGTAGTATAGTGGGTCGGTGTAGTATAGTGGTGGATATGTGTAGTAGAGTGGTGGATCTGTGTAGTATAATGGATTTGTGTAGTATAGTGGATTTGTGTAGTATAGTGGATTTGTGTAGTATAGTGGATCTGTGTAGTATAGTAGTGGATCTGTGTAGTATAGTGGTGGATATGTGTAGTATAGTGGATCTGTGTAGTATAGTGGATCTGTGTAGTATAGTGATGGATCTGTGTAGTATAGTGGATCTGTGTAGTATAGTGGTGGATCTGTGTAGGATAGTGGATATGTGTAGTATAGTGGTGGATATGTGTAGTATAGTGGTGGATCTGTGTAGTATAGTGGATCTGTGTAGTATAGTGGATCTGTGTAGTATAGTGGTGGATCTGTGTAGTATAGTGGTGGATCTGTGTAGTATAGTGGACATGTGTATTATAGTGGATCTGTGTAGTATAGTGGTGGATCTGTGTAGTATAGTGGATCTGTGTAGTATAGTGGTGGATCTGTGTAGTATAGTGGATATGTGTAGTATAGTGGATCTGTGTAGTATAGTTGTGGATCTGTGTAGTATAGTGGTGGATCTGTGTAGTATAGTGGATCTGTGTAGTATAGTGGATCGGTGTAGTATAGTGGCAGATCTGTGTAGTATAGTGGATCTGTGTAGTATAGTGGTGGATATGTGTAGTATAGTGGTGGATCTGTGTAGTATAATGGATTTGTGTAGTATAGTGGATTTGTGTAGTATAGTGGATTTGTGTAGTATAGTGGATCTGTGTAGTATAGTAGTGGATCTGTGTAGTATAGTGGTGGATCTGTGTAGTATAGTAGTGGATCTGTGTAGTATAGTGGTGGATCTGTGTAGTATAGTGGTGGATCTGTGTAGTATAGTGGTGGATCTGTGTAGTATAGTGGTGGATCTGTGTAGTATAGTGGTGGATCTGTGTAGTATAGTGGATCTGTGTAGTATAGTGATGGATCTGTGTAGTATAGTGGATCTGTGTAGTATAGTGGTGGATCTGTGTAGGATAGTGGATATGTGTAGTATAGTGGTGGATATGTGTAGTATAGTGGTGGATCTGTGTAGTATAGTGGATCTGTGTAGTATAGTGGATCTGTGTAGTATAGTGGTGGATCTGTGTAGTATAGTGGTGGATCTGTGTAGTATAGTGGTGGATCTGTGTAGTATAGTGGTGGATCTGTGTAGTATAGTGGATCTGTGTAGTATAGTCGATCTGTGTAGTATAGTGATGGATCTGTGTAGTATAGTGGATCTGTGTAGTATAGTGGTGGATCTGTGTAGTATAGTGGATCTGTGTAGTATAGTGGATCTGTGTAGTATAGTGGATCTGTGTAGTATAGTGGTGGATCTGTGTAGTATAGTGTTGGATCTGTGTAGTATAGTGGACATGTGTAGTATAGTGGATCTGTGTAGTATAGTGGTGGATCTGTGTAGTATAGTGGATCTGTGTAGTATAGTGGTGGATCTGTGTAGTATAGTGGTGGATATGTGTAGTATAGTGGATCTGTGTAGTATAGTGAATCTGTGTAGTATAGTGGATCTGTGTAGTATAGTGGTGGATCTGTGTAGTATAGTGGTGGATCTGTGTAGTATAGTGGATCTGTGTAGTATAGTGGATCTGTGTAGTATAGTGGATCTGTGTAGTATAGTGGTGGATCTGTGTAGTATAGTGGTGGATCTGTGATGTTGTGGGGATGTTTTACTTCCAAAGGCCCTGGGAACCCTGTCAGGATAAATGGCATCATGGGCTCCATCAAGTACCAGGAGAGTTTAGGCTAAAACCTGTTGGCAGGACAACGATCCAAAGCACACCCCCAAATCCACACGAAAATGGTTCACTGACCATAGAATCAAGCTTTTGCAATGACCATCCCAGTCCCCTGACCTAAACCCCACTGAAAACATGTGGAGTGAGCTGAAGACGAATCTGGGTTTGGAGGATGTCAGGAGAACACTACCTGCCCCAATGCACAGTGCCAACTGTAAAGTTTGGTGGAGGAGGAATAATGGTCTGGGGCTGTCTTTCATGGTTCGAGCCCCTTCGTTCCAGTGAAGGGAAATCTTAATGCTACAGCATACAATGTCATTCTAGAAGATTCTGTGCTTCCAACTTTGTGGCAACAGTTTTAGGAAGGCCCTTTCCTGTTTCAGCAAGGCAATGCCCCCGTGCACAAAGCGAGGTCCATACAGAAATAGTTTGTCGAGATTGGTGTGGAAGAACTTGACTAGCCTGCACAGAGCCCTGACCTCAACCCCATTGAACACCTTTGGGATGAATTGGAAAGCCGACTGCGAGGCAGGCCTAATCGCCCAACATCAGTGCCTGACCTCACTAATACTCTTGTGGCTGAATGGAAGCAAGTCCCTGCAGCAATGTTCCAACATCTACTGGAAAGCCTTCCTAAAAGAGTGGAGGCTGTTGTAGCAGCAAAGGGGGCACCTTCTCCATACTAATGATTTTGGAATGAGATGTTTGACGAGCAGGTGTCCACATACTGTAGTGTATATATATATATATATATATATATATATAAAATAAAATTCTGCCCTCGTGGGATCCTTTCGCTCCACTCAAACGACCTAAAAAAAAGTGCCTACTTCTGTGTGTCAATCGACTCTTAGGGGGTTAACCTGACAGTAAATCTCAGTAAGACAAAAATAATGGTGTTCCAAAAAAGGTCCAGTCGCCAGGACCACAAATACAAATTCCATCTAGATACCGTTGCCCTAGAGCACAGAAAAAAACTATACATACCTTGGCCTAAACATCAGCGCCACAGGTAACTTCTACAAAGCTGTGAACGATCTGAGAGACAAGGCAAGAAGGGCATTCTATGCCATCAAAAGAAACATAAAATTCGAGATACCAATTACGATCTGACTAAAAATACTTGAATCAGTTATAGAACCCATTGCCCTTTACGTTTGTGAGGTCTGGGGTCCACTCACCAACCAAGACTTCACAAAATGGGACAAACACCAAAGTGAGACTCTGCACGCAGAATTCTGCAAGAATATCAACAGTGTACAATGTAAAACACCCAATAATGTATGCAGAGCAGAATTAGGCCGATACCCGCTAATGATCAAAATCCAGAAAAGAGCCGTTAAATCAACAACCACCTACAAGGAAGTGATTCCCAAACCTTCCATAACAAAGCCATCCCTTACAGAGAGATTAACCTGGAGAAGCTGGTCCTGGGGCTCTATTCACAAACACAAACAGACCCAACAGAGCCTCAGGACATCAACACAATTAGACCCAACCAAATCATGAGAAAACTAAAAGATAATTACTTGACATGTTGGAAAGAATTAACAAAAAAACAGAGCAAACTAGAATGCTATTTGGCCCTAAACAGAGAGTACACAGCGGCAGAATTACTGACCACTGTGACTGACCCAAAATTAAGGAAAGCTTCGACTATGTACAGACTCAGTGAGTATAGCCTTGCTATTGAGAAAGGTTGTCATAGGCAGACCTGGCTCTCAAGAGAAGACAGGCTATGTGCACACTGCCCACAACATGAGGTGGAAACTGAGCTGCACTTCCTAACCTCCTGCCCAATGTATGACCATATTAGAGACACATATTTCCCTCAGATTACACAGATCCACAATGTTTTTGAAAGCAAATCGAATTTTGATGGCACACTGTGAAATACCACAGAGAGAGAGACAGACAGACAGAGACAGAGGAGAGAGAGACAGACAGACAGAGACAGAGGAGAGAGAGAAAGAGACAGAGAGAGACAGAGACAGAGGAGAGAGAGACAGAGAGAGAGACAGAGGAGAGAGAGACAGAGACAGAGAGAGACAGACAGACAGAGACAGAGGAGAGAGAGACAGAGACAGAGACAGAGGAGAGAGAGACAGAGAGAGACAGAGGAGAGAGAGACAGAGACAGAGAGAGACAGACAGACAGAGACAGAGGAGAGAGAGACAGAGACAGAGAGAGACAGAGGAGAGAGAGACAGAGACAGAGAGAGACAGAGACAGAGGAGAGAGAGACAGAGAGAGACAGACAGACAGAGACAGAGGAGAGAGAGACAGAGACAGAGAGAGACAGACAGACAGAGACAGAGGAGAGAGAGACAGAGACAGAGAGAGACAGACAGACAGAGACAGAGGAGAGAGAGACGTGAAGAACAAACACTATTGTAAATACAACCCATATTTATGTTTATTTATTTTCCCTTTTGTACTTTAACTATTTGCACATAGTATGATATTTATAATGTCTTTAATCTTTTGGAACTTGTGTGCGTGTGTTTACTGTTCATTTTTATTGTTTATTTCTATTTTGTTTATTATCTACTTCACTTGCTTTGGCAATGTTAACACATGTTTCCCATGCCAATAAAGCCCTTAAATTGAACATTTAATTGAGAGAGAGAGAGAGAGAGAGAGAGAGAGAGAGAGAGAGAGAGAATAGAGAGGAGAGTAGAGAGAGAAACGTAATGAGAGAGAAAGAGCGAGCGAGCGAGAGAGAGAGGGAAAATAAGAGGAAAATGCACCCACTGACCCACAGCATGACCCCAACAGAGAAAGGATCACAGGAGGAACTGTCATTCGTTCAACTCTCACCTCTCTACTCCTCTCGCTCTCCCTCTCTACTTCTCTCTCTCTCTCTCTCTCTCTCTACTCCTCTCGCTCTCTCTCTCTACTTCTCGCTCTCTCTCTCTCTATTCCTCTCGCTCTCTCTCTCTACTTCTCTCTCTCGCTCTCTCTCTCTCTCTACTCCTCTCTCTCGCTCTCTCTCTCTCTACTTCTCTCTCTCTCTCTCTCTCTCTCTCTACTCCTCTCTCTCGCTCTCTCTCTCTCTCTCTCTCTACTCCTCTCGCTCGCTCTCTCTCTCTCTAGCGTAGTTTGCTCAGTTTTTTTGTTAATTCTCTCTCTCTCCCTCTCTCTCTCTCTCTCTCTCTCAATTCAATTTTCAATTTAAGGGCTTTATTGGCACGGTAAACATGTGTTAACATTGCCAAAGCAAGTGAAGTAGATAATATACAAAAGTGAAATAAACCATTTAATGTTAACAGTAAACATTACACTCACAAAAGTTCCAAAATAATAAAGACCGTACCAATGTAATATTATGTATATATAGTGTTGTACTGATGTATAAATGGTTAAATGGTTAAAGTACAAAAGGGAAAATAAATAAACAGAAATATGGGTTGTATTTACAATGGTGTTTGTTCTCCACTGGTTGCCCTTTTCTCGTGGCAACAGGTCACAAATCTTGCTGCAGTGATTCACACTGTGGTATTTCACCCAGTAGATATGGGAGTTTATCAAAATTGGATTTGTTTTCTAATTCTTTGTGGATCTGTGTAATCTGAGGGAAATATGTCTCTCTAATATGGTCATATGTTGGATGTTGGACAGGCGGTTAGGAAGTGCAGCTCAGTTTCCAGTTTCATTTTGTGGGCAGTGAGCACATAGCCTGTCTTCTCTTGAGAGCCATGTCTGCCTACGGCGGCTTTTCTCAATAGCAAGGCTATGCTCACTGAGTCTGAACATAGTCAAAGCTTTTCTTAAGTTTGGGTCAGTCACAGTGGTCAGGTATTCTGCCACTGTGGTCAGGTATTCTGCCGCTGTGTACTCTCTGTTTAGGGCCAAATAGCATTCTAGTTTGCGCATTTGTTTTTGTTGTGTGTAAATTCTTTCCAATATGTCAAGTAACTATATATTTTTTTTGTGTAAATTCTTTCCAACGTGTCAAGTAATTATATTTTTTTGTTTTGTCACGATTTGGTTGAGTCTAATTGTGTTGCTGTCCTCCCTCCTTATTTTTCTGTGTGAGTGATCTGCGCTCCACAACCGTAATGTAATGAGCTGAAAGGCCTGTGAGGCTGAGAAAAGCCTCTGAAGATGAAGTCTGGACAGAACAGATGGGTTTTGTTGAGGACTTGGGAGGCTGGCGGGGTGGCGATAGTCTAATTTGAGCAGCATAAAGCCGGACCCTTTTCATATGCAGAGTGCAAGCTTTGATCAAGAGCTGATGAAAGTCTGGGGAGTGGAGAGGTTGACAGGGGGGGGGGGGGCCTTTGTAGCAGACAAGAAGGCATCTGCTGAGCTCTGCCTTCTTCTCCTATACCATCCCCCGACTACAATGACTGCCAGAGGAAGAAATGTGTCATCTGAGCACTGTAGAAAACAACACATAAAAGAGGTCCCGGTGTAAGGGTGTGCATATAAATATATATTCATGTACCCCCCCTCTATCCAGGCGTATCCCTGCACACATCACATAGCTGTGGCTGTTGATTCACTCGCTATGCCTGGCTGCTTGATTGACTTTCCTTGTTGAGAAACAAATAAAGGAGTTATATATTTTTTGTTGTGAGGGGAGAGCCATTGTGTGAGATCAATGGTGGGGGTTGATGAAGAGCTTTTGGGGGAACCTAGAGTGTAGTGATCAGCTAGCAAGAGCGACTGGGGAAAACCCAGGAGGATTCCATGGTGATAGAAAAACCGTGTGTCCAACAGGACTCACAGAAAACAAGCAGGCAAAACTGTTCATAATCACTGAGATCAGAGACTAGGATGAGCTGGGTTTAATTTTTTGAAATTTAACTAGGCAAGTCAGTTAAGAACAAATTCTTGTTTACAATGACAGCAGTTTAACTGCCTTGTTCACAGGCAGAAAAACAGATTTTTTTTTTACCTTGTCAGCTCAGGGATTTGATCTTGCAACCTTTCAGTTATGGGCCCAACACTCTAACCACTAGGCTACCTGCCACCTCTACACTCTAACCACTAGGCTACCTGCCACCTCTACACTCTAACCACTAGCCTACCTGCCGCCTCTACACTCTAACCACTAGGCTACCTGCCACCTCTACACTCTAACCACTAGGCTACCTGCCACCTCTACACTCTAACCACTAGCCTACCTGCCACCTCTACACTCTAACCACTAGGCTACCTGCCACCTCTACACTCTAACCACTAGGCTACCTGCCACCTCTACACTCTAACCACTAGCCTACCTGCCACCTCTACACTCTAACCACTAGCCTACCTGCCACCTCTACACTCTAACCACTAGGCTACCTGCCACCTCTACACTCTAACCACTAGCCTACCTGCCACCTCTACACTCTAACCACTAGGCTACCCTGCCACCTCTACACTCTAACCACTAGGCTACCTGCCACCTCTACACTCTAACCACTAGCCCACCTGCCGCCTCTACACTCTAACCACTAGGCTACCTGCCACCTCTACACTCTAACCACTAGGCTACCTGCCACCTCTACACTCTAACCACTAGGCTACCCTGCCACCTCTACACTCTAACCACTAGGCTAACCCTGCCACCTCTACACTCTAACCACTAGGCTACCCTGCCACCTCTACACTCTAAACACTAGCCTACCTGCCGGTTTACCTCTCGAAGGATTGCACAAAAGCAAGCAATAGAGATGGATGTTAGTTTGCTAGTATCGGTCCTTGATGACATGACTATTAATTAACTACTCAATTAATAAACATAGCAGTAGTTTAATTACTCAAGCTTACTATTTCTAACTCAATTAGCAAATAATCCTATCTGTCTTTCTGTAGCGGGTGATAGTCCAGTATTTTGGGGACGCTCACCTAGCTGACAAGCCTCCTCTCACTATGGCTTCATCCTTAATAGAACCCTATTCCCTACGTAGTGCCAGCTATTTGACCAGAGCCTATAGTCCAAAGTAGTGCACTATGTAGGGAATAGGGTGCTATTTGCTTCTACCTGACAAGCCTCCTCTCACTATGGCTTCATCCTTAATAGAACCCTATTCCCTACGTAGTGCCATCTATTTGACCAGAGCCTATAGTCCCAAGTAGTGCACTATGTAGGGAATAGGGTGCTATTTGCTTCTACGTGACAAGCCTCCTCTCACTATGGCTTCATCCTTAATAGAACTCTATTCCCTACGTAGTGCCATCTATTTGACCAGAGCCTATAGTCCCAAGTAGTGCACTATGTTGGGAATAGGGTTCTATTTGGGACAATCATGATGATTCCAGCAGCCAGCCAGCCGAATGGTCTCTTGGCCAGAACCCGAGGACAAATGAAGACTTCCTGTTAGTCCAACTGTTTGTCTTATTTCCCCCATGTAATGTATGACAAAGAAACCCTCAACTTTATGGTCTGTCAGATCCTTTCTTTCAATTAAATGTTATTTTATTTAACAAGGCAAGCCAGTTAAGAACAAATTCTTATTTACAATGACGTGTAACCGGAGAACAGTGGGTTAAACTGCCTTGTTCCGGGGCAGAACAACAGATTTATTTTACTTTTTTTACTTGTCAACTCGAGGATTCGATCCAGCAACCTTTCGGTTACTGGCCCCAACGCTCTTAACCACTAGGCCTCCTGCCGCCCCAAAATAACTCTTCTGATCAGGTAGAATTAAACTCACAGAAGCTTTACAGAAAATGCAGACAGAAATAAGAAATGTCTCGGCAAAGACGTTCTGGCGTGACCATGTTTAACGACTGCTACAGCTGTACGCTCTTAGAAAATGTGATTCCAAAAGGGGCCGTTCAGCTGTCCTCATAACGGAACCCTTTTTGGTCCCAGGTAGAACTCTTTTGGGTTCCATTTAACAACCCCCCTCTGTGAAAAGGGTTCTACATGGAACTCAAAAAGGTTCTACCTGGAACCAAAATAATTCTACCTGGAATCAAAAATTGGTTCTTTAAAGGGTTCTCCTATGGGGACAGCTCAACAACCCTTTTATGTTCTAGAGAACACCTTTTTTTCCTTAAGTGTATATTTCCAGGGTGATATAAGTAGACATACCTGCCTTCAATGACTGCCACAGCTACATATCTCCGGGGTGATATAAGAAACGAGTGTGCTGATTCAAAGTACTGCTTTAACAGCCGAGTGTTAAACACAGCTACGAAAGCTAAGCTATGAAGTGAGGAAAGATGAGAATAGGAGCAGAATAATTCTAAACAGACTGCCTGTTAGTTGAAGAGAACACTGTAGCTTTGTCCCAAATGACAGGATTAGAGTGGAGTGGTAGAGAGGTTACTGCACGATGGTTTAGAGGTGGCTAAGATTATAACAGTTCGCCTAATTAAATTTAATTTAATTTATGTTTTGTGACAAGACAAGCAAGTATAGGGAATCCTTATACCATCTAAACCACTGTGAAATATATTTTCAATCATCAGAAATATTTTATTTTCAGCTGTTTGAAGCTACTGTACAAAACCGAAATATAAAGACACAAAAAAACTAAACTTAAGAACGGGAAGCATAGAGATAGCGACATAGAACAGATCTACCACTTCTTAAAGTTGAGTTCAATTAGAATGACAGATCTATAACTCACATTTCTAAGTGAATTTGGTCAGGTCGCCCCAAAAAGTTACAAACTGCAGCTTTAAATTCAGTCTGTCACTCATAAAAAAGTATTTTGTTCTACTAAACCTGGTCTTTACGGCAAAATAACCGAACCAATACTCGGAAGAAAGGGCCGCATTGTGTAGTGGTAGCAGCAGTAACTCGTCAATGGCCTACGCTTCTCACAGGAGCCAATGGCCTACGCTCCTCACAGGAGCCAATGGCCTACGCTCCTCACAGGAGCCAATGGCCTACGCTCCTCACAGGAGCCAATGGAGATGATTGTGGACTTCAGGAAACAGCAGAGGGAACACCCCCCTATCCACATCGATGGAACAGTAGTGGAGAGGGTAGCAAGTTTTAAGTTCCTCGGCATACACATCACAGACAAACTGAATTGGTCCACTCACACAGACAGCGTCGTGAAGAAGGCGCAGCAGCGCCTCTTCAACCTCAGGAGGCTGAAGAAATTCGGCTTGTCACCAAAAGCACTCACAAACTTCTACAGATGCACAATCGAGAGCATCCTGGCGGGCTGTATCACCGCCTGGTACGGCAACTGCTCCGCCCTCAACCGTAAGGCTCTCCAGAGGGTAGTGAGGTCTGCACAACGCATCACCGGGGGCAAACTACCTGCCCTCCAGGACACCTACACCACCCGATGTTACAGGAAGGCCATAAAGATCATCAAGGACATCAACCACCCGAACCACTGCCTGTTCACCCCGCTACCATCCAGAAGGCGAGGTCAGTACAGGTGCATCAATGCTGGGACCGAGAGACTGAAAAACAGCTTCTATCTCAAGGCCATCAGACTGTTAAACAGCCACCACTAACATTGAGTGGCTGCTGCCAACACACTGTCATTGACACTGACCCAACTCCAGCCACTTTAATAATGGGAATTGATGGGAAATGATGTAAATATATCACTAGCCACTTTAAACAATGCTACCTTATATAATGTTACTTACCCTACATTATTCATCTCATATGCATACGTATATACTGTACTCTACATCATCGACTGCATCCTTATGTAATACATGTATCACTAGCCACTTTAACTATGCCACTTTGTTTACTTTGTCTACATACTCATCTCATATGTATATACTGTACTCGATACCATCTACTGTATGCTGCTCTGTACCATCACTCATTCATATATCCTTATGTACATATTCTTTATCCCCTTACACTGTGTATAAGACAGTAGTTTTGGAATTGTTAGTTAGATTACTTGTTGGTTATCACTGCATTGTCGGAACTAGAAGCACAAGCATTTCGCTACACTCGCATTAACATCTGCTAACCATGGGTATGTGACAAATAACATTTGATTTGATTTGATTTGGCCTACGCTCCTCACAGGAGCCAATGGCCTACGCTCCTCACAGGAGCCAATGGCCCACGCTCCTCACAGGAGCCAATGGCCTACGCTCCTCACAGGAGCCAATGGCCTACGCTCCTCACAGGAGCCAATGGCCTACGCTCCTCACAGGAGCCAATGGCCTACGCTCCTCACAGGAGCCAGGAGCCAATGGCCTACGCTCCTCACAGGAGCCAATGGCCTACGCTCCTCACAGGAGCCAATGGCCCACGCTCCTCACAGGAGCCAATGGCCCACGCTCCTCACAGGAGCCAATGGCCCACGCTCCTCACAGGAGCCAATGGCCTACGCTCCTCACAGGAGCCAATGGCCTACGCTCCTCACAGGAGCCAATGGCCTACGCTCCTCACAGGAGCCAATGGCCTACGCTCCTCACAGGAGCCAATGGCCTACGCTCCTCACAGGAGCCAATGGCCTACGCTCCTCACAGGAGCCAATGTCCTACGCTCCTCACAGGAGCCAACGGCCTACGCTCCTCACAGGAGCCAATGGCCTACCATCCTCACAAGAGCCAATGGCCTACGCTCCTCACAGGAGCCAATGGCCTACGCTCCTCACAGGAGCCAATGGCTTGAGTCAGGTAAGTCAGTAGCTGATTGGTCTTGGAGAGATTTTAAGTACACAGCCTGTAGTTTAGCCTGGCATCAGTCATGTCCTGTAGTTTAGCCTGGAATAAGCCATGTCCTGTAGTTTAGCCTGGCATCAGCCATGTCTTGTAGTTTAGCCTGGCATCAGCCATATCCTGTAGTTTAGCCTGCCATCAGTCATGTCCTGTAGTTTAGCCTGGCATCGGTCATGTCCTGTAGTTTAGCCTGGCATCGGCCATGTCCTGTAGTTTAGACTGGCATCAGCCATATCCTGTAGTTTAGCCTGGCATCGGCCATGTCCTGTAGTTTAGCCTGGCATCAGCCATATCCTGTAGTTTAGCCTGGCATCAGCCATATCCTGTAGTTTACCCTGGCATCGGCCATGTCCTGTAGTTTAGCCTGGCATCGGCCATGTCCTGTAGTTTAGCCTGGCATCAGTCATGTCCTGTAGTTTAGCCTGGCATCAGCCATGTCCTGCAGTTTAGCCTGGCATCAGCCATGTCCTGTAGTTTAGCCTGGCATCGGCCATGTCCTGTAGTTTAGCCTGGCATCAGTCATGTCCTGTAGTTTAGCCTGGCATCAGCCATGTCCTGCAGTTTAGCCTGGCATCGGCCATGTCCTGTAGTTTAGCCTGGCATCAGCCATATCCTGTAGTTTAGCCTGGCATCAGCCATATCCTGTAGTTTAGCCTGGCATCGGCCATGTCCTGTAGTTTAGCCTGGCATCAGTCATATCCTGTAGTTTAGCCTGGCATCAGCCATGTCCTGTAGTTTAGCCTGGCATCAGCCATGTCCTGTAGTTTAGCCTGGCATCAGTCATGTCCTGTAGTTTAGCCTGGCATCAGCCATATCCTGTAGTTTAGCCTGGCATCGGCCATGTCCTGTAGTTTAGCCTGGCATCAGCCATATCCTGTAGTTTAGCCTGGCATCAGCCATGTCCTGTAGTTTAGCCTGGCATCAGCCATATCCTGTAGTTTAGCCTGGCATCAGCCATGTCCTGTAGTTTAGCCTGGCATCAGTCATATCCTGTAGTTTAGCCTGGCATCAGCCATGTCCTGTAGTTTAGCCTGGCATCAGCCATATCCTGTAGTTTAGCCTGGCATCAGCCATATCCTGTAGTTTAGACTGGCATCAGCCATATCCTGTAGTTTAGCCTGGCATCGGCCATGTCCTGTAGTTTAGCCTGGCATCAGCCATATCCTGTAGTTTAGCCTGGCATCGGCCATGTCCTGTAGTTTAGCCTGGCATCAGTCATGTCCTGTAGTTTAGCCTGGCATCAGCCATGTCCTGTAGTTTAGCCTGGCATCGGCCATATCCTGTAGTTTAGCCTGGCATCGGCCATGTCCTGTAGTTTAGCCTGGCATCAGTCATGTCCTGTAGTTTAGCCTGGCATCAGCCATGTCCTGCAGTTTAGCCTGGCATCAGCCATGTCCTGTAGTTTAGCCTGGCATCGGCCATGTCCTGTAGTTTAGCCTGGCATCAGCCATATCCTGTAGTTTAGCCTGGCATCGGCCATGTCCTGTAGTTTAGCCTGGCATCAGTCATGTCCTGTAGTTTAGCCTGGCATCAGCCATGTCCTGCAGTTTAGCCTGGCATCGGCCATGTCCTCCAGTTTAGCCTGGCATCAGCCATGTCCTGTAGTTTAGCCTGGCATCGGCCATATCCTGTTTGACCTGTGGTTGACGACAGAATCCTTTTTACAAGACCACACTGTAGCAGTCAGAGCAAGTTAGACAGGATTATTTGACGAGGCGGTTTAATGGAGCAAGGTAGAGGAGTTTGACCAGAGTTTGACCACACTATGCAGCGGTTGGCTCTCCTCAACTAGTGCTCTGAAGCCACTTCCTCTGAGACCTCTGTGGACCGTTTTGCACTCAACTAAAGTTGAGTTGAGAGCCTGTCATGCTCTGCTCTCTGTACTGAGGGTTGATCCTGAATGAGCCTGTCCTGCTCTGCTCTCTGTACTGAGGGTTGATCCATAATGAGCCTGTCCTGCTCTGCTCTCTGTACTGAGGGTTGATCCATAATGAGCCTGTCTTGGTCTGCTCTTTGCTCTTCCCTTTCCCACTGTCAATTACTAACCCATTTTTGACAACCTCACTACAAATGTTAAGGAGTGATCCAAAGCCTGTCCTGCTCTGCTCTGCTGTCTGTACTGAGGTTTGATCCTGAATGAGCCTGTCCTGCTCTGCTCTGCTTTGCTGTCTGTACTGAGGAGTGATCCTGAATGAGCCTGTCCTGCTCTGCTCTGCTGTCTGTACTGAGGAGTGATGATCCTGAGGAGTGATCCTGAATGAGCCTGTCCTCCTGCTCTGCTCTGCTGTCTGTACTGAGGAGTGATCCTGAATGAGCCTGAGGCTGTCTGATCCAGTGATCCTGAATGAGCCTGTCCTGCTCTGCTCTGCTGTCTGTACTGAGGGTTGATCCATAATGAGCCTGTCCTGCTCTGCTCTCTGTACTGAGGGTTGATCCATAATGAGCCTGTCCTGCTCTGCTCTCTGTACTGAGGGTTGATCCATAATGAGCCTGTCCTGCTCTGCTCTCTGTACTGAGGGTTGATCCATAATGAGCCTGTCCTGCTCTGCTCTCTGTACTGAGGGTTGATCCATAATGAGCCTGTCTTGCTCTGCTCTCTGTACTGAGGGTTGATCCATAATGAGCCTGTCCTGCTCTGCTCTCTGTACTGAGGGTTGATCCATAATGAGCCTGTCCTGCTCTGCTCTCTGTACTGAGGGTTGATCCATAATGAGCCTGCTCTGTCCTGTACTGAGGGTTGATCCTGAATGAGCCTGTCCTGCTCTGCTCTCTGTACTGAGGGTTGATCCTGAATGAGCCTGTCTTGCTCTGCTCTCTGTACTGAGGGTTGATCCATAATGAGCCTGTCCTGCTCTGCTCTCTGTACTGAGGGTTGATCCATAATGAGCCTGTCTTGGTCTGCTCTTTGCTCTTCCCTTTCCCACTGTCAATTACTAACCCATTTTTGACAACCTCACTACAAATGTTAAGGAGTGATCCTGAATGAGCCTGTCCTGCTCTGCTCTGCTGTCTGTACTGAGGAGTGATCCTGAATGAGCCTGTCCTGCTCTGCTCTGCTCTGCTGTCTGTACTGAGGAGTGATCCTGAATGAGCCTGTCCTGCTCTGCTCTGCTGTCTGTACTGAGGAGTGATCCTGAATGAGCCTGTCCTGCTCTGCTCTGCTGTCTGTACTGAGGAGTGATCCTGAATGAGCCTGTCCTGCTCTGCTCTGCTCTGCTCTGTCTGTACTGAGGAGTGATCCTGAATGAGCCTGTCCTGCTCTGCTGTCTGTACTGAGGAGTGATCCTGAATGAGCCTGTCCTGCTCTGCTCTGCTGTCTGTACTGAGGAGTGATCCTGAATGAGCCTGTCCTGCTCTGCTCTGCTGTCTGTACTGAGGAGTTATCCTGAATGAGCCTGTCCTGCTCTGCTCTCTGTACTGAGGAGTGATCCTGAATGAGCCTGTCCTGCTCTGCTCTGCTCTGCTGTCTGTACTGAGGAGTGATCCTGAATGAGCCTGTCCTGCTCTGCTCTGCTGTCTGTACTGAGGAGTGATCCATAATGAGCCTGTCCTGCTCTGCTCTCTGTACTGAGGAGTGATCCTGAATGAGCCTGTCCTGCTCTGCTCTCTGTACTGAGGAGTGATCCTGAATGAGCCTGTCCTGCTCTGCTCTCTGTACTGAGGAGTGATCCTGAGGAGGAATAAATCCCTCACCACAGCGTGAGTGTTCTCTGCTTTCCCCTATACCCTGAACAACACGGCCTGTCACCAGTCTGTCAACTCTTGTTCCAGAACACTTGCAGTGTTCTGTGTTCTGTTCAACTGAGGGAAAATTCTCCAGCAGAAAGACAAAACCACACCTGTGTTCAAATCCTGCTTAAGATCTTTCAAATCCTTTTTTCTCTAGCCTTGCCTGGACTGCCAGATGGGTAGGTTTTTACATTTTTGGGACTATTCCCACAAATGTAGGATTATAATTATTTTTGTTGGGGTTAATTTAAAAACTTTTACAGGAAAATCAAGTATGAAATTACAAATTTCAGAAGCATTTTTAAGGATCAAATTAAGATCCAAACCACACATCTGTAGGTTCATTTTGATTTTATATTTGTTTAACTAGGCATGTCAGTTCTTATTTTCAATGACGGCCTAGGAACAGTGGGTTAACTGCCTTGTTCAGGGGCAGAACGACAGATTTTTACCTTGTCAGCTCAGGGAGTTGATCTTGAAACCTTTCGGTTACAAGTCCAACACTCAAACACTAGGCTTCCTGCCACCCCACTTTATATACAATGATGGCCTACCCCGGCGACGCGGGTCCAATTGTATTCCGTCCTGTTCCGCCCTTATCACCATCAGATGTAACTCAGCCTGGATTTGAACCAGTGACTGTAGTGATGGCTCTTGCACTGAGATACAGTGCCTTAGACCACTGCACCACTCGGGAGCCAGGCAATCTCAATCAAACACATCTTAAGCATTTAAAAATATTTAAAATGCTACTTGAACCCAGGTCTGGACCAGACTACAACAAGGCATGATGGTTGGACAGGCCGGTAAATCTCTTGTTTAAAGCCCGCTGACATTATCTCTGCAGTCTGTCGTCTAGCTGCTCTTCTCTGCTCTCTACACCTTCCTACTGGATCCCACAAGCCCCTCAGAGGCTCAATCAGAGACTCCAGCAACAGTCCAGGACTTCACATTTGACCCCTGCATTCCTATGGGGGGAGGGGAGGGGGGGGGGGGGGGGGGGCTAATGAGTAGAGGGATCAGCAAGTAGCAGGGACTAAATCCTCATTACGGATTACTCAAGTCTGACTCAGGCATGCCTTTGATGGTTCTTTATTAACTTTCTGATCCTGCCCGGGACAAAGGGAACAGTAGTGTGGGGTGCTAGTCCACAGACTTCCTATATGACAACAGGAAAGTAAGCGGGGTGCTATAGTAGGTTTTCCCTTATTTCACAACTTCATTCATGAAAAAGTACTAAAAGAGTCAGTCAATAGATGTGTTCAGTAATTTACAATGTGACTGAAGTCTCTAGCAACTGTACAGAAAACAGCTTTTGTAGAACTTTGACACCGAGAATGTTGGTCTATTTTGGGAGACCTGCTTTGTCAGTACAGCTACAAAACCAGCCCTGTACAGATGTAGGATCTTCATTTGAGCCAGTTTGTTACAGCAGGAAGGCAATCCTGCAGCATCAGGAAATGTTAAGTATTATGTCGACTATAAATCATGGGCGTTTTTGTAAGGGGTTGATACATTTTTCACTAGGGAAAATCAAGTCTGAAAATGTCAAAGTGGACATTACAAACTTTAGAAGCCTTTTTAAAACTCAAATACGCTACACATTCTCAGCAGCAAAAAGAGGGATCAAATTAAGATCCTACATCTGTCCTTTCTATAAATACATTACACACATACATAAATAAATAAAATGCAGATTGACAATTTTAAATTGAGAGAGTAACCTGTTTGTATGTATGTAAATGAGAGAGTAACCTGTTTGTATGTATGTAAATGAGAGAGTAACCTGTTTGTATGTATGTAAATGAGAGAGTAACCTGTTTGTATGTATGTAAATGAGAGAGTAACCTGTTTGTATGTATGTAAATGAGAGAGTAACCTGTTTTCATGTATGGCAAATGAGAGAGAGTAACCTGTTTTGTATTTATAGGAATGAGAGAATGGTTTTCTGTCATGTTATGGGGAAAATAAACAAACATTGTGTTCCCGGGTGGACAAGCCTGATGACTCACACTAAATTCCACCGTTGCTCTGTTGTTCTCCACATACTTCAGTCAGACATCATTATAATCAATTTGTGGTGAAGCCAAAGACACATTTTCTAACTGCCACTTTACCCAGAACCAACAGGTTTCTGGACCAATCGGACAGTCTAGAATGTGTTTGCATTCGGTGAAGTGTCGGGGAGGTACTCAAGATCCAGACAGACGACTCATTGGCGGGGGAGAAGATGAGGTCGTTGGGCAAGAGCAAGGAGTCTGGGTGGCCAGGCAACGGGACGGGCTGAGGGGGGGGCGCATTCGGTCTTCAACCAGGTCCAGAGGGGTCGCACTGAAAATGGGTTATATTTCCTCCCTAAACACAGTCTTTCGTCCGTTTTGCTCCCTGACTGTCTAGCTTTAATTTAGGTGATTATTAGCGAACTGGACACAGTCTGTATGAATGTAGGTCCATTATCATTTCTACAGTTTCTCGTAGGGTCTTTCACGGGCCTTTCATAACGACAACAAAATGAGGGAGGGACTCAATTCAGAAGTCCATTGAGAAGAAAACAGGATTGCGAGGGTAAAGATACAAGCAGAACCAAAACACACATCAATCTGGGGGCTGGCCATTGACCCACGGACATCATGTTTATCTGACCCAGGGACATCATGTTAATCTGACCGAGGGCCATCATGTTAATCTGACCCAGGGCCATCATGTTAATCTGACCCAGGGACATCATGTTTATCTGACCCAGGGACATCATGTTAATCTGACCCAGGGCCATCATGTTAATCTGACCCAGGGACATCATGTTTATCTGACCCAAGGCCATCATGTTAATCTGACCCAGGGACATCATTATAATCTGACCCAGGGACCTCATTATAATCTGACACAGGGACATCATTATAATCTGACCCAGGGACATCATTATAATCTGACCCAGGGACATCATTATAATCTGACCCAGGGACATCATGTTAATCTGACCCAGGGACATCATTATAATCTGACCCAGGGACATCATGTTTATCTGACCCATGGACATCACTATAATCTGACCCAGGGACATCATTATAATCTGACCCAGGGCCATCATTATAATCTGACCAAGGGACATCATGTTAATCTAGAGGACAGCATGTATTAAACACAACATAGCAACAGACCAGAGCACTGACTTTATCCACTGATCTCTGTGAGAGTCGTTATAAAGAAAGTCATTATATAGGGGCCAACAATACATGTTGTTGTAAATGTTAACATTGTTTACTCTTCGGGGCGGTAGCTAGTCTAGTGGTTATTGCATTGGGCCAGTAACCGCAAGGTTGCTGGTTCAAATCCCTGAGCTGACAAGGTTGTTGTTCTGCCCCCTGAATAAGGCAGTTAATTCACTGTTCCTAGGGCCGTCACTGTAAATAAGAATTTGTTCTAAACTGACTTGCCTAGTTAAGTAAAGGTAAAATAAAAAATACTGTCCTGAATCACTTTAGTGGTTCCATAGGCACAACATTGTGAAAACCCAATATTGTAAGACAAACACACAGTAATTATTGTATGATACTTTGTTGTCAGTCCATCTCAATCAATCAACCGATCCATTATCCTGAACTCTTTTATAACCGTCATCCTAACCCTGCTGTCTCTCTGTAGTGTAGATAGATGGAGACCGAGTCCTAAATGTCACCCTAATAGTGCCCTACAGGGAATAGGGACACTACCCAGTGTTTAGGTGCCCAGGCTACAAGGGTTCACCCTTCTACATCTGCACAGCCGTAAGGTCACTAATACACTTCCTATTTGAACCACATGTGCTCAGAGGTCACGTAAACATTTTCTTTCTTAAACTCTTCCAATGAACAGTGTTTGTCACATCGTTGAGGAACCATGTGAAACGATGCATCTCTGATTGTAAATACCACACATGGAGATTTGTATAGCACCATATTAGGAGAGAGAATCCAATTCAGAGTTCTAGATTATTTCCCATACAGTTGTTCTATCAATTTTCCGTCTGTCTATGCAGAAGACCAGTTTAGAATGGACGACATGAGGGTCTTTTACAGAAGATGGAAAGAGAGAGAGAGAGATCAAGCAACAGACAGTGAGAGTGAGAGACAGAGAGAGCAACAGAGAGAGAGAGAGAGAGAGAGAGAGAGAAGAGAAAGATGTAATGAATTTAGGGCAGAGAGGAACAGCGGGCTTGTTGTCCACAGCTTTTATGATGTCAGCTACCAAAGCCAGACAAAGACCAACAACAAAATGATCCTGAAAACTCAGCCTGCCGTTTCATCTGAGAGGGAGGATTTCTCCCTGAAAACCCAGCCTGCAGTTTCATCAGAGAGGAAGGAGTTCTCCCTGAAAAAAGCCTGCCTATCAGGATAAAGGTAAGACCCAGATGCAGACTGTGTTGAAGTAACACAGTTTATTACAGCAACGGAGGCAAAGGTACAGGATGGCAGGCAGGTTCAGATCAGGCAGAGGTCGTAAATCCAGATTGGGGCAAAGGTACAGGATGGCAGGCAGGTTCAGGGTCAGATCAGGCAGAGGTCGTAAATCCAGATTGGGGCAAAGGTACAGGATGGCAGGCAGGTTCAGGGTCAGATCAGGCAGAGGTCGTAAATCCAGATTGGGGCAAAGGTACAGGACGGCAGGCAGGCTTAGGGACAGGCAGAGTGATTAGGCCGGCGGGTTCGGGGTCAGGGCTGGCAAGGGTCAAAAACCAGGAGGGCGAGAAAAAGAGAGGCTGGGAAAAGACAGTAGCCGACAGGACAAACGCTGGTAAGCTTGACAAACAAGACGAACTGGCACAGACAGACAGAAAACACCGGAAACAGGAGACAAAGGGCTGTGAGACAAGGGTTTACATATAGACACATGAAAAGTAGGAAGTATACGGAGGGTACGGGGCAACAGAGGACAAACAGCAGGTGGGCTATTGGTTTAGGCTTCCGGGGGGGGTGTAGCGGCGGGACAGTGCATCCGGCTTGACATTCTTGGATTCCGGTCGGTACAGGAGGGAGAAGTTGAACCGTGTGAACAGTAGCGCCCATCTGGCTTGTTGAGGCACTTGACGGTGCGGAGATACTCCAGGTTCCTGTGGTCAGTCCACACGATGAACGGATGTTCCGCCCCCTCCAGCCAGTGCTTCCATTCCTCCAACGCAGTGAGAACTCCCGATTCTCCACATCGTAGTTCCTTTCCGTGGCGTTCAGGCGATGGGAGAAGAAGGCGCAGGGATTGAGGGCAAGGGCAGAACGTTGGGATAGGACAACCGCCACTTCGACGTCCGAAGCATCGGCCTCCACTACGAACTGACGAGATGGGGTCAGGATGAACCAGGGTGGGAGCTGTGGTGAAGCGATGTTTGAGGTCCTGGAAAGACCGGTCAGCTGCTGGGGACCACGTGAACGTAAGCTTGGGTGAGGTGAGTGCTGACAGGGTGGAAGCCAGGGTGCTGTAACCCCGGATAAAGCGTCGATAGAAATGGCCGAACCCCAGGAAACGTTGCAGCTGTACCCCGGACGTAGGCTGAGGCCAATCCATCACTGCTCTCACCTTCCCGGGATCCATCTGGACACTCCCAGCAAAGATGATGTAGCCCAGAAAGGGGATGGTGGAGCGATGGAACTCGCACTTTTCCTCCTTCACAAACAGCTGATTCTCCAGAAGGTGTTAAAGGACCTGCTAGACGTGCAGCATGTGTTCTTGAGGGGTAGCGAGGGAAGATGAGGATGTCATCAATGTAGATGAAGATGAACCGGTTCAACATGTGGAGGAGAACATCCTTCCCCAGAACTTGCAACACAGCACCAGATACTCGTAGTGGCCAGTTGCCGTGTTGAAGGCGATCTTCCACTCGTCCCCCTCTCGTATCCGCACCAGGTGGTAGGCGTTCTGTAGATCCAGTTTGGAAAACACAGTGGCCCCCTGGAGTGGCTTGAAGGCCGAGTAAATGAGTGGTAGCGGATAACGGTTCTTAACAGTAACGGAATTGAGACCCCGGTAGACAATGTACGGGCGCAGGGTCTTGTCCTTTTTCTCCACGAAGAAGAAGCCTGTGCCGGCGGGAGAGGAAGAGGGATGGATAAATCCAACAACTACGGAGTCCCTAATGTAGGTCTCCATAGCCTTGGTCTCCGGTCCCGACAGAGAGTACAGACGTCCCCGGTGCGGCATGGTGCTCGGGAGAAGGTCAGTCCCGCAGTCATAGGGTCGGCGGAAGCGACGTGGCCCGGGCCTTGCTGAACACCTCACCTAACTCAATGAGCACTGTTCCTGTTCCACTAAGTCAATGCTACCCCTTATTATAGAGCACCGTTCCTGTTCCACTAAGTCACTGCTACCCCTTATTATAGAGCACCGTTCCTGTTCCAACTAAGTCAATGCTACCCCTTATTATAGAGCACCGTTCCTGTTCCACTAAGTCAATGCTACCCCTTATTATAGAGCACCGTTCCTGTTCCAACTAAGTCAATGCTACCCCTTATTATAGAGCACCGTTCCTGTTCCACTAAGTCAATGCTACCCCTTATTATAGAGCACCGTATCTGTTCCACTAAGTCAATGCTACCCCTTATTATAGAGCACCGTTCCTGTTCCACTAAGTCACTGCTACCCCTTATTATAGAGCACCGTTCCTGTTCCACTAAGTCAATGCTACCCCTTATTATAGAGCACCGTTCCTGTTCCACTAAGTCAATGCTACCCCTTATTATAGAGCACCGTTCCTGTTCCACTAAGTCAATGCTACCCCTTATTATAGAGCACCGTTCCTGTTCCACTAAGTCAATGCCACCCCTTATTATAGAGCTGCGTTCCTGTTCCACTAAGTCAATGCTACCCCTTATTATAGAGCACCGTTCCTGTTCCACTAAGTCAATGCTACCCCTTATTATAGAGCACCGTTCCTGTTCCACTAAGTCAATGCCACCCCTTATTATAGAGCACCGTTCCTGTTCCACTAAGTCAATGCTACCCCTTATTATAGAGCACCGTCCCTGTTCCACTAAGTCAATGCTACCCCTTATTATAGAGCACCGTCCCTGTTCCAACTAAGTCACTGCTACCCCTTATTATAGAGCACCGTTCCTGTTCCACTAAGCCAATGCTACCCCTTATTATAGAGCACCGTTCCTGTTCCACTAAGTCAATGCTACCCCTTATTATAGAGCACCGTTCCTGTTCCACTAAGTCACTGCTACCCCTTATTATAGAGCACTGTTCCTGTTCCACTAAGTCAATGCTACCCCTTATTATAGAGCACCGTTCCTGTTCCACTAAGTCAATGCTACCCCTTATTATAGAGCACCGTTCCTGTTCCACTAAGTCACTGCTACCCCTTATTATAGAGCACCGTTCCTGTTCCACTAAGTCAATGCTACCCCTTATTATAGAGCACCGTTCCTGTTCCACTAAGTCAATGCTACCCCTTATTATAGAGCACCGTTCCTGTTCCACTAAGTCAATGCTACCCCTTATTATAGAGCACCGTTCCTGTTCCACTAAGTCAATGCCACCCCTTATTATAGAGCTGCGTTCCTGTTCCACTAAGTCAATGCTACCCCTTATTATAGAGCACCGTTCCTGTTCCACTAAGTCAATGCTACCCCTTATTATAGAGCACCGTTCCTGTTCCACTAAGTCAATGCCACCCCTTATTATAGAGCACCGTTCCTGTTCCACTAAGTCAATGCTACCCCTTATTATAGAGCACCGTCCCTGTTCCACTAAGTCAATGCTACCCCTTATTATAGAGCACCGTCCCTGTTCCAACTAAGTCACTGCTACCCCTTATTATAGAGCACCGTTCCTGTTCCACTAAGCCAATGCTACCCCTTATTATAGAGCACCGTTCCTGTTCCACTAAGTCAATGCTACCCCTTATTATAGAGCACCGTTCCTGTTCCACTAAGTCACTGCTACCCCTTATTATAGAGCACCGTTCCTGTTCCACTAAGTCAATGCTACCCCTTATTATAGAGCACCGTTCCTGTTCCACTAAGTCACTGCTACCCCTTATTATAGAGCACCGTCCCTGTTCCACTAAGTCAATGCTACCCCTTATTATAGAGCACCGTTCCTGTTCCACTAAGTCAATGCTACCCCTTATTATAGAGCACCGTTCCTGTTCCACTAAGTCAATGCTACCCCTTATTATAGAGCACTGTCCCTGTTCCACTAAGTCAATGCTACCCCTTATTATAGAGCACCGTTCCTGTTCCACTAAGTCAATGCTACCCCTTATTATAGAGCACCGTTCCTGTTCCACTAAGTCAATGCTACCCCCTGCATTGTAGAGAGTCCTGTTCCACTAAGTCAATGCTACCCCTTATTATAGAGCACCGTCCCTGTTCCACTAAGTCAATGCTACCCCTTATTATAGAGCTCCCTGCCTGCTCCACTAACTCACTGCTAGCCTGCACTGGGAGTCTGGGATGCATCATGTTAGATCCTGTTCCCCTGCTAGCCTGCACTGGGAGTCTGGGATGCATCATGTTAGCTCCTGTTCCCCTGCTAGCCTGCACTGGGAGTCTGGGATGCATCATGTTAGCTCCTGTTCCCCTGCTAGCCTGCACTGGGAGTCTAGGCTGTATCATGTTAGCTCCTGCTTCACTGCTAGCCTGCACTGGGAGACTGGGCTGTATCATGTTAGCTCCTGCTCCACTGCTAGCCTGCACTGGGAGACTGGGCTGTATCATGTTAGCTCCTGTTCCCCTGCTAGCCTGCACTGGGAGTCTAGGCTGTATCATGTTAGCTCCTGCTTCACTGCTAGCCTGCACTGGGAGACTGGGCTGTATCATGTTAGCTCCTGCTCCACTGCTAGCCTGCACTGGGAGACTGGGCTGTATCATGTTAGCTCCTGCTCCACTACTAGCCTGCACTGGGAGTCTGGGCTGTATATCATGTTAGCTCCTGCTCCACTGCTAGCCTGCACTGGGAGACTGGACTGTATCATGTTAGCTCCTGCTCCACTGCTAGCCTGCACTGGGAGACTGGGCTGTATCATGTTAGCTCCTGCTCCACTGCTAGCCTGCACTGGGAGACTGGACTGTATCATGTTAGCTCCCCTCTTATTCTGCACAGAAGTTAACACTTGAATAATATGACACGGCATGAAGCAAGAAATGCAGAACAATGTCCAAACAGGCTTGAACAGCCAATGGAAGAAGATACCGATAGCTTCCAGTTTTGTAGGTTAACTTTCCTAGCTAGCTGACAGCTAAAGCTAACATCAATTCACTACCCGTAACGCAAAACTGATTGCCACCAAACACTTAATTCATATATGGATGAGCGATGGCCGAGCGGCATCATGTTAATCTGCAATAGATGGTACAATATACAGTATAAACATATGATGTGAGTAATGTTAGATATTTAAATATTATTAAAGTGGCATTGTTTACAGTGACTAGTGATCAATTTATTAAAGTGGCCAGTGATTGGGTCTCAAGGTAGGCAGCAGCCGCTCTGAGTTAGTGATTGCTGTTTAACAGTCTGATGGACAATAGATAGCTGTTTTTCAGTCTCTCGTTCCCAGCTTTGATGCACCTGTACTGACCTCGCCTTCTGGATGATTGTGGTGTGAACAGACAGTGGCTCGGGAGTTTGTTGTCCTCGGTGATCTTTTTGGCCTTCCTGTAACATCGGGTGGTGTCGGTGTCCTGGAGCCCGACAAGATGCTCTCGATAATGCATCTGTAAAAGTTTGTCAGTGTTTTAGGTGACAAGACAAATTTCTTCAGCCTCCTAAGGTTGAAGAAGCACTGTTGTGTCTTCTTCACCACGCTGTCTTTGTGGGTGGACCATTTCAGTTTGTCTGTGATGTGTACACCGAGGAACTTAAATCTTTTCCCCTTCTCTACTGCTGTCCCTTCGATATGGATAGGGGGGTGCTCCCTCTGCTGTTTCCTGAAGTCCACGATCATCTCTTTTGTTTTGTTGGCGTTGAGTGAGAGGTTGTTTTCCTGACACCACACTCCGAGTGCCCTCACCTCCTCCCTGTAGGCTGTCTCGTCGTTGTTGGTAATCAAGCCAACTACTGTTGTGTCATCTGCAAACTTGATGATTGAGTTGGGAGGCGTGCATGGCCACAGTCGTGGGTGAACAGGGAGTACAGGAGGGGGCTGAGCACGCACCCTTGTGGGGCCCCAGTGTTGAGGGTCAGCGAATTGGAGATGTTATTTCCTACCTTCACCACCCGGGGGTGGCCCGTCAGAAAGTCCTGGACCCAGTTGCACAGGGCAGGGTTGAGAACCAGGGCCTCCAGCTTGATGATGAGCTTGGAAGGTACTATGGTGTTGAATGCTGAGCTGTAGTCAATGAACAGCATTCCTCTTGTCCAGATTGGATAGGGCAGTGTGCAGTGAGATGGCGATTGCATCGTCTGTGGACCTGTTGGGGCGGTATGCAAACTGAAGTGGGTCTAGGTTGTCCGGTAGGGTGGAGGTGATATGATCGTTGACTAGTCTCTCAAAGCACTTCATCATGACTGAAGTGAGTGCTACGGGGCGTTAGTCATTTAGTTCAGCTACCTTTGCCTTCTTGGGTACAGGAACAATGGTTGCCATCTTGAAGCATGTGGGGACAGCAGACTGGGATTGGGAACAATTGAATATGTCAATTGAATACACCAGCCAGCTGGTCTGCGCAAGCTCTGGGGACGCGGCTAAGGATGCCGTCTCGGCCAGTAGCCTTGAGAGAGTTAACACACTTAAATGTTTTACTCACGGAGAAGAAGGGGCGCAGTCCTTGTTATCGGGCCGCGATGGTGGCACTGCATTATCCCAAAGCGGGAAAAGATGGTGTTTAGTTTGTCTGGAAGAGTGACGTTGTTGTCTGTGACGCGGCCGTTTTTTTTGTTTTTGTAGTCTATTGATTTCCTGTAGACCCTGCCACATACATCTCGTGTCTGAGTCGTTGAATTGCGACTCCATTTAGTCCCTGTACTGGCATTTCGCTTGCTTGATCGCCTTGCGGAGGGAATAACTAAACGGTTTATATTCAGCTGGTTAAATGTGTAAAAATGCAATGGTTCGCGCTTTCAGTTTTGCGCGAATGCCGCCATCCAGCCTCGGTTTCTGGTTAGGGTAGGTTTTAATAGTAACATTGGGTACAACATCTCTAATTTACTTCTGTATAAAATCACTCACTGAGTAGGCTTATAGATCGATGTTGTTCTCTGAGGCTGACTGGAACGTATCCCAGTCCACGTGATCAAAACAATCTTGAAGCGTGGATTCCGATTGGTCAGACCAGCGTTGAATGGTTCTAGTCACGGGTACATCCTGTTTTGAGTTTCTGCCTATAAGACGGTAGGAGCAAGATGACGTTGTGGTCAGATTTGCCGAAGGGATGGCGGGGGAGGGCCTTGTATGCATCGCGGAAGTTAGAGTAGCAGTGATCGAGTGTATTACCCCTGCGAGTACTGCAATCAATATGCTGATAGAATTTAGGTAGCCTTGTTCTCAAATTTGCTTTGTTATAATCCCCAGCTACAATAAATGCAGCCTTAGGATATATGGTTTCCAGTTTACATAGAGTCCAGTGAAGTTCCTTGAGGACCGTCTTGGTGTCTGCTTGAGGGGGAATGTGCACAGCTGTGACGATAACTGACGAGAATTGTCTTGGGAGGTAATATGGCCGGCATTTGATTTTAAGGAAATCTAAATCTAAGTATTTATTGTCATTTGAGTTTTGAAAAAACTATGTAAATGTCTGTCAATCTTGCCAGGCAGTCCTCTGTCTAGGAATTTCACCGTGGTTACATTGAACTAAATATGCTCCATCTGCATCTCTGCTCAAATCTGAAAGGAATGTGAGTCTTATTCAGTACATTTAGTAATTGCTTGCTTTTCTAAAGTCTAGCAACCCTTACCAACAGGCATGCCAGCTAACATAGTTAGACAAGCTACTCTAACTTGATTGATAGCCTAGAATGGCTTGGTTTCTAGTTATGAGGATGGGAGATTGGGAACCTATCT